>NC_084977.1:29845328-29952828 GCF_963691925.1 Scomber scombrus | reverse complement strand
GTAGTGTACAGTGGCCTTTTTTTTCCTTTTTCTTTTTTTTACAGCTTTTTCTCTAAAAACAGCTGCCTGCTGTGGCTGAAAACAACTCTATGAGAGCGCTGAGAGTGAACCAAAACAGTAAAGTTGCAGCCAGACAGCTAAACAATGAGCTGAAAGTTGCTATAAAACCCTTTAAAGCCGAGGGGAGCTGCAGAGTGGCTGATGATCTCTGTAGGTTCATCACTATGAGTGACACTACTCACATTACACATTGTAATATAATACATTGTTATTATAAAGAAAACATCAATTAAAGCGATAACTATAGAAAAGTCTTAAACCAAACCCAGAATTAACTGGAAGGTACAGTAATAGTGGTTCATAGTAAATACATTAAAACATGCAAAAAATGTTGGTATGGTCCTGTAATGATGCAAGTTTGACCTTAAAGCAATTGGTAAAAGTGTGCTGGAGTACAGAGCCAAATAAATATACTAATAGACTGTATTTACAGTATATTCTGATAGACAGGCAGAGAGACAGACAGGTGTGTCTCGGCCCTTACTGGCTACCTCGCTCATCTGTCACCACTCTTCCTGTGGGGAGATGATGTGTAGGAGGATTATTCTGAGCCAGAGTTTAGCCTGGCCCGCCTGATTGTGTCGTGTACCCCAAATGGAGCTCATAAAGTTGCCACTCCACAAAGCCCGGCCCCCTGTGGGACATCTGATATTACTGCATGCATGCGTGTGTGTGTGTGCACATGTGTGTAAGCAGGTGGGGGGTATGTATACTTGCAGTACATACACAACTCTTGTTTGTGTGCGCCTACATGTTTGCCGATGTGTGTTTATGTGCGCACACGCACTCGCGCTCGTGCACTTGCAGGCCATAATCAGCTCCAGATGATTTTGAGTGTCTGCCAGCTTCCCAGAATAGCAGCGCTGGTTTCCCTGCAACCCTCCAACTGGCCTTGGCAAATATTTTAGCAACTCCATGTTTACCTTCACACTCCTTCACTCTCACTCACTCAGTGCGTTCCTCATTCCCTGCCCCTCTCTATCAAAAATAATCAGCATTTTCATCGTTTACACCCACTGGTCAGGAGCACATAAATAAACCTAAATGGGAAAAACTCGATAGGAACTTTGCATGTTGTTCATGCTGGTTGCACGTGGATGTGGAGTGGAGTTCTCCCGCTCTGATCTTGCAGGGCGTACTCGCTCCTAACTTGACACATACAGAAGAAGCTTGGACAGGTCACTTTCTGATGCACTGGGTACCCCTTTAGCGTCATTTCTCAACATGCAGGGCACTCCAATAGACTTCTATAGACTCCCACAACATCTGAAATAGACATCATGAGACCGATAACCTAATAATAATCTATATAAGGTGACAAATTTCTATATTCGGAGGTGGCGGGCTGGCTGGGTGGATGTCTGGATAAATAGATGGTAAAAACAGGACTTTGCTTCAGGAGACCGCCGTTCGCTTCCTGTTTCCAACTGTGGGTCAGGACAGTTTTTAACCCAAACCAGGATCTTTCCCTAACCATAACCAAGTGGTTTTTATGTCTAAACCTAACCAGACCTTCACCACGGCATTCTCACACCATAAAACATCATTATTTTTTTAACAGTGAGTGCAGCATGTTGAAAAATGATGCTAAAGGGGTACCCAGAATGTAAAGTTTGGGTATGTGATGAGTTGGCAGTGAGAACATGCTGGATCTTGATACACGTGTTATCGTCTTTCACGAGGCATCATCTGTGTGTTTATCTCTGATAGTTTCTGCACATAAAAAACTCTCAGACAGTTCCAGGCAGCGGGGCATTCCTCTCCATGATCGATGAGTTGTTTGTCTTATTAAGAGTTCTGCTGAGGCATGACTTGGCCTCCTGACAAGCATCCAAAATCCGAAAGCCAACAAAGAGACTGTTATTACAATACACACATGCACACTGACGGTGGTGTTGATAAAGCTGTGTCAGGGTAAAGCCTCACCTTAGAAACGCTAATCTGTTTTTCGCTGCGATAATTCCTACACTACTTCACTGTCTTTTTCTTTATCTCCATTTCTCTCCCTCCTGTTTGCCTCCCCTGTCTCCAAACTAAAGATGGAAGTCAAAGCTTGTTGAGTTTGTCCGTGCTCTGCTGGTGCCACCTATCTGTGCAATCCTTCATGTTTAGGTCTGCGCATGTTAATCTTCAGATGTGCTTAGTGTAAGCAAACAAGCAGCTTTGCACGACTAAAAAATGTTCTTTCGCTCCACATCTTTGCAGTGCCGTCCATCCAAAGGCAGGAGGCGGGGATACTGCTGGTGTGTGGACAAATACGGGCAGCCTTTGCCTGGCTACGACGGCAGGGAGCGAGGTGAGACGCAGTGCTACAGCCTGGAGAGCAAATGAGAGGACGGAGGGACGACGAGTGGACGGAGAGAGGAAGACAGAGAATAAAAGAGGGGGGAGAGAGAGAAAGAGAGCCTTTGCTCTTGCATGTAGTTATATGTAAACATTTGAAGGAGCTCTGGACCTTTGATTTCAGGTCCCATTTCTTTGGGAGAGGGAGGGACTTTGGGAGAGAACGGGAGGGGGAGGGGTGAGGGAAGGGGTGGAGCACCGGCCGAGCCTCCTGTCCATCACAGCTATCTGTCCTGTGCTTAGGGAGCCTCTATCCTTTCTAAAAAAAAAAAAAAATGATAAAGCTGAAAGCTGAGAGAGAAGGGGAAGAAAGAGAGAATCCTATCATCTGCACTATTCTGTTAGAGAGAGGAAGGAGGGACTTTTCCACTCACTTTAAAGAGGACTTGTTTGTGACTGTGACCCCAAAAACCGCACCACCACCGTTTGTTTCTATGTGTGTCTGTGAGTGTGTTACTGTGTGTCTGTGTGTGTGTGTGTGTGTGTGTCCTGCATAATGTACGTGTGCACAGCTGCATGTCTGTGCAAGATGTGGTGTGTGTGTTTGTGTGTGTGTGAGTGCGCTTTCCCAAAAGTGTTTATTTGTGTAAATACTGTATGTCACTAAGCTTAGAACGCCCATCCCCAGGCCCTGCTCCATTAAACAATGCAGAAAAAAAAAAAAACACTCTCTGGCTCAGGGTCCATTTTGAAGTGAAGGATTATGGGACGGCAGGGCTTGGACTTCTTATCCAGCACGTTGGCCTTCAAGGGCCTTCTTTGCTGCCTCTAGCTTGTCCCTCACTCTGCATCAGTGTGCAGGAGGAAAGGACTGGAGGCACACCGTGCAGTTACAGTGCCTTAAAAACGGACCTTCCCACACTTTCCCTCCCCTTCACCCGCCATAGTCCTCTATTAAAGGAGTACATCGCTGAAAATCTGTCTTTTGGGTATCAAATACTCTGAAATGTTTGTAGGACAGCAGCTTGGATTCACAACAGCTACAAGCGATGTCGAGGGCGACCCAGAAAAAACAACATAAAAACATCCATAGAAATATCTGAATCCTGCAACGTTTGCTGATAAGTTTTAAGTTCTTCCGGCAGAGTTTCTGAGCAGTGAGGTGGTGATAGTTTGACATGGAAGGCATGTATTTAGCACTGTTTTGGAGAACTAGGAGTGTTTGGAAGAGACTCAAGGAACGAATCAACAGCCGAGAAGTGGTTAAGCCTGGTAATATAAATATTAGCCTGGTTCCAGACCTCTGAATCGCTGCCCACATTTCGTTTTGGTGTTGTTCTCATTGATGGCTGTTTCTCTGGTCATCTTCCAAAATGAAAACTGGCGACAGAGAGAGAAAAAAAGTGCAGCTCAACAGTTTGTTGTAAGTTGACTTTCAGGACACTTTTTAAAAATACATATTTTTCGGGCATTTTTAAGCTTTTATTAAAAAGCTGAAGGTAGAGAGTTGACAGGAACTAGACTACAGATGTTGGGATTCATAATCTGCGCCTTATTTCCAACATTCAGAGGCTGGAATAACACGTTTTTTCATGAATGTGAAAAACGTCAAGTTGACTGCTCCTAGCAACTGCTACCACAACCTCTACATCCATAACATGGAAATGACATTTATTGAATAGATACTAATTGGTTTATGCAAAATAACATCCTCTCCTAAAGAGAAATCAGCTAACATGAACACATTAATTTGAATAATGAAGTCAACATAAAATGGCAGTGAAGTCTGATTATCAAGCTACCAAAATCTGGCTAAATAAACAAGTGTTATTGACGCTTGTTGGCTGTTTACGTTGGTCTTTGGTTACTAATGTAAGTGTAACGTTTAACTGTGGTAGCAACCAGTGGAAGCTTCATATTTTGACATATTTTGGTGACAACATGAGCGTCTGGAACATACCAATCAAATGAACCCACATGGAGGAGTTTCTGTGGATGTTTTGATACTTTTCGTGAATCCAAGCTACAGTAGCCACAGCTGCGGTCATCCTTGAAGGAACAAGCTACAAACTCTTCTAAGACGCCTGTCAAAACATCAGTGTTTGCTACTCAAAAGATAAACTTTCAGTAGCATGTTTCTTTAAGGTGTTCACATGTCACCCTGCAGTCTTAGGGATCAGTTTGGTTAGATTAGCCTGTCCTCTGCCTCCTTCCCACCACCTACTATTTCTGCCGACATCCATGTCCCTTTTTCTGTGTCCATCCTTGTCCCTTGTCCGTCATGCAGCTCTGGTGCTGAGGTCCTCCAATCCCTCCTGTCCAAAACTTTGTCCTTGTCTCCGTGCCTAATCCTATCCCCGTGTCCGACCCACTAATCCAAGCTGTTTGTTCCCCCCCTGCTCCAGCACCCTGACCACCTCCGGTCCTCTTCCTGTCAGTGGTGCAACCTGGTGTAGGCTTGTTTGAACTGAGCGAGCCTGTGACTGGCTCGTCCTGCCGCAGGTGCCAGCTGCCCCTATGCTTCAAGCCCAAGCACAAGCACTTAAAGCACTTTAGCTGCGCCGCTACTCGTCAATGCATGCAGTTAAAGACAATTGGACCTATCTGCATCTGCATACCTTTCCTTAGAGGTAATGTTAGATGAAACAGTGTGATACTGTAAGAAAACAATAATAACCCAGGGAGGAAAAAAAAGAAAGAAAAGAAAAAAAAAAACGAAGCTACACCAGGACTTCTGACAGCGAACTTTGCGAACACCCCTCAGAAATTTTCCATTCAATGCAACTATTTTTCTTTTTTGTTGTTGTTGTTTTTGTTTCTTTGAAAAATGCTTGTATGATCGTATGCCAACAAATCTCCACAAGGTGGACACAGCACCAAATATGCATTCACACAAGTGGTAGGGGGTCTGAGGGAGGAGGCGTGGTCCTCCCCGAGGAGCTTCCTGCCCGATGCTCTCCCACATCCTGTGTAAAGACTTGAAAAGTGGAGAGAGTGCCGACAAAGAATGCTTGCCCAGTAGCTTGGTAGCATGGAATCGGCTGTACACTTCCTTTAATAGACAGCAGCAACTTACAACCAGCCTGTTGGTGCTATAACCCATCTATTCAAAGACTTGATGTAAGGGGAGGAACATACATAAAAATATGTTTAAGCTATTCCCTCCCTAATATTTGTAAGTTTGTCTTTTTATATATATTATTATTATTATTTCCTGGCCAGCTATGTGTCTGACTAGACATCATGTACAGTACTTAAAAATAAAAATTATTTATCTAAGAAAGAATTATAAGCTGATCCAAACTAGGTTTTCTTATGAACAATTCAGTGACTCACCGATTGCACAGCAAAGTCTATATGATTCAGTGTATTTTGGGGAATATAATCACTAATGAATGTTTTATTTTTTAATGAACCGTTTCCTTCTGTTGCTCAGCAGTGTCATTTGTAAGCTCCGTGCCCAGCGGGCGGGTTTTTAGCCGCGGGCAAATCTGTGTCAGTCAGGCACTCAGGTCTTTGGTCATCTTAGTTCACTGCTTCTTAAGGCCAGTGAACCTCTCACCTCTCAGTAAGTCACTTCTCTCCATGCACACCCAGCCATCCCGTCTCAGTCTGTTAGTACAGAGCCAGGGTCACACTTCTGTAACGTCACTTTTTATTTTGTTTTATGTTTTTTTTCCCTGCTGGTCATGTTAAGAATCTCTCTGTTCACGGGTAAATGTGTTTTGTTTTTCAAGTTTCAAGTTTATCCTTCAAAGAGTTTTTTTTTTTTTGATTCAAGCTTTTCATGATACTAAACTAGAAATCACACAGCTATTATTTTCTCTGAGAAAGGAACTGATTTTGATTCAAAATATAATTTGTATTTAATGTCTTTTTTTTAAAATAAAAAGTGAACACATTTTAAGATGCCGTTTCTGATGTCTGTCTTTGTCTCTTCCATGATTAATATTTCATATCACTGAGCAGCAACAGGCTTGTGTTGTCATCAGCAGCTAATAATTCGATCATCCGCTCAGCTTAATTTCTGCATGCAATCAGGACACAAATTTGCTCCTGTTGAAGTCCTTGAATGCAATCAGGCTCCCCTCAGTCTTGGAATGTGTCAATAAGGATAAAGCAAAGGTTCAATTTGTAAAGAATAAAAATAAATCTGGTGGTGCCAGGCAGGCTGGCAGTGGGCACAAGAGGTTGAGGCGAATTCCTGTGCCCGACCAAGGCAAACAGAGAGCGGGTCAAAAGGCAGCGCAGAGCTGCATGTTCCGGCGAACTGTCTAAAGTTAGACAAGGACCTTCACTTTAGATCACTGTGATAACACTACACGCACACGCAAACACACTGAATATAGAAAATGTGGTCCAGCAGTGCATCTACACAGAGACTTTCACAATCATGTCCTGATGAAGCAGTTATGATTCTCACCTTTTGCCACCTATGGATGTTTGTGCACAAGAAAAGCTGCACATAACCCGCCCTGAGGTGAAAGAGAGGCCAGGAGCGCATAGCTGAGGTTAATGTTTTTATTAAATATATCACCTTTTTTTCTTACATTACATCTCAATTACAAAAGTGTACATACACACGAGTGAGCAGTTAGTCACTTTGGAATTCACACAAACAATAAATCTCTCTCCAACAGCAGCATGTAAGTAGAGCGGAGCCATCACCGGTGAATCATGTGATGGTTCAGATACATCAACACAACTGACGGCAGACACATAAATATTGGAGGTAGGTAAATGTAGAAATACCCGTCTGAGAAGCGGCGCGTGCAGAGGCGCCGCCTGTCATGTTATCTGCAGCCCCATGGAACCATGGGAAATGTTTTCTGAGACTGTTTAAGGATTCCCGACTGAGAGTTTTGCATTCACTGTAAAGAGCTGATCATGTGTCACAGCAGGAAAATAAAAAAAAAGAAGACATAAACAATGGCAACAATGTGAAAAATGAATCATAAAAACAACATTTAGAAATACTTCTAAATGAGATTTGGTCACTCAGTGCTTTTGTTCTTGCTTGGTTTGTCATCAACCAAACATCCAGACAACTCCTTAAGGGTAGAGCGAGCTCAACTCAGCAATGGAGTTACTCAGGGCAAAGATACATATATACACTTTATACATCCATAAAAATAACAATAATAATAATAATAATAATAATAATAACAATAAGGCAAAAAATGATATAAATACTCATGAAATAATTACAAATAACAAATAAAATGCAATAAAATTGAAATAAATAAGGCTGAAGAGTAGAAGTAACTGCATCAATATTAAAATCTCCTTTCAGAAAAACAAAAATAGATTTTTTTCTCTTTGGGACGGGTGTTTAAAGAGGAGGGGGTAGGTTTGGGGAAGGGGGGATTCAGGGTGGCTGGGACCCACAGTTCCACAATGACAGTGTACCTGAATTAAACACCACCATGGACAAGATCAATAAATAAACAGTTATCAAAAAAAAAGAAGGAAAAAATCAGTGGCTTGCTTCTTCTTTTGTGAGATCTTCTTCAGTGGTTTGATCTCTTTAAGGACACTCGGCATCTGCAGGCAGGTCAGTCAAGCCTAAAAGCTTCTTGCCGTTCCAGGAATTCACACACCAGCATCGACCCCTCTGCCCATCCAGAGAGGATTCACACTGCAGGAGGAGGAAACGGAGTCTTTAGTTTAAATGTCTCATAGTTTTAATTCAATATGTGATGACACACTCATGTACGGTCATGCAAAGCACACACACAAAAAAACCAAACGTGGATGACATCACACTCAAACAAAACACACTCCCAAAGGTGCAAACACTGGTGCAAGCAAGCTGAACAAATCCCTGCCTGCAACACACACACACACACACACTCACACACACACACACACACACACACACACACACACACACACACACACTCACACTCACACACACATACACACACGCAGGCACACAATAATTTTAAAGCTGTGGTTGACATAATCTTGGCTACACGCTCGCACACACAACTTGGTGAGATTCTTTCATGCTGAGTGGAGTCATGAATCCATCCCCCAAAAAAGCCAAAACACACATACACTCTCTCTCTAACACACATTTGCTGGAGGTACCAACCTGTTTGGGTTCGTAAAGCCCGTGTTTGTCACAGTTGGGGAGGTAGAATCTGGTTAACTTGTCTCCTAATTTCTGCTGGGATTTGGCAATCTTGTCCAAGGCTCTCTGCAGCTCAATGTGACATGGACCCTGCAGAAAAAAGAAGAAGAAGAAGAAGAAGGTGAGAAAAGGGTTAAAGTGAAGCTCTGGTACCTGCACAGTGCCAACACACAGAAATAATAATCAACACTGCTTTATTATCAGCAACCACGTGGGCTGACATCAAACTGCATATTAAACTTGTAATAACAAGCATCCCCATTCTCCCTCTGACTCCCTTCTCTCTTATCATTTCAAACAGCACACGAGCTCCCCCTTGTGGCACAGCACCTCCCAACCCCCCTCCAAAAAAAAAAAAAAAAAAACTTTTAGCAACTAAGGGTTTCACATGATTCACACCATGGCACGCACGCACTGGGTCCGAGTCTTACCTGCTCAACAACTTTCTTGCGGTTGGCGATGAGTTTGGCTTTCATGCTCTCCTGAGCGTCAGCAGCAGCCCTCGGGTCGTAGGGCTTACTGTGACCGGGGAGGTAGAGGCTGGAGCCGGGGTCCGAGACGATGGCATGGTTCTCCATCTCAGCTTCTGACTCTGCCTGATCTGGAGAAAGAGAGAGAGAGGGGGGGAGAGAGAGAGAGATTGAATGAGTGTGAGGTATGAGTGAGTGGAAATGGCTTCAGAATGGACAAGTCAAGTGTTTTTTTGGGGGGGGGTTGTGCTCATCAGGATTTGCTGGATGTGATATAAAACTGATGTGTAAATAAATGTTGAGGTGCATAGGCCTTACCTTGTATCTGGGGCTCGGGGGTCGGCTTGGGCTCTGTGTTTTCCGAGCACAAGGCTTGTCCCCTGGTGAGGGAGTGCAGCGGCCGGGGGTCGCCGGGTCTCGGGGTGCACCTCAGTCCGGAGCCGCACGCCGCCGTGTAGATCCCGCACAGCTCCCCAGCTTTTAGGGCGCAGGCGAGGCAGCATCCACAGCCGGGCTCCCGCAGAACCTCGGTGCATCCGGGCGCCACCGCTGGACACTGGCTCAGCTTCTCCGGAGTACACGGGGCGCATCGGATCGGCCCTGGCCCCACCACCGGGGACCCCAGCGTCCCTGTGGCCAGCACGGAGCACACAGCTGCCACCACGACGTGTTTCAAATATAATCCACCCATGGCCAAAATAGTGAGCTGGATACTAAATATAAAACAAAATGTAGAGCAAGGTAGAGAGAATAATGGTAAAAAGGTAAGCAGGATTTCCCACGCTTTCTTGCTCAGTTGTGTCTTTCCTTTGATTTTTGGGAAAATGTCTAACGGCACAGTTGCGCGCAGCCGTATTTATAGTCGGGTCCTCTGTGAGTGTTTGACGCATCGGCGTTATGAATGATTTCTGAAAAGAAGGTGTAATGATACGATGGGCTGTGATTGGCCCGCCTATGTCCGGTCTGGCAGCTCATTTGAATACAACAGTCACGTCAGTATTTATTTTGGAACAGCCAGTGCCTGCACGTATCTCCAACCAGTGACGACACTACTGTTTGATGTTGCAATCAAGAACCCCCCTTTTCTCACACGGGTGCTACACTAAACTAGGGCTTACTTTGTCCCACGCTGCCAGCATACAGTAACAACACAAAGACTTTTGAATCAGATATTTTTTTCACTGTTTTCAAGAGTTGAAATAAGAATATAGAAGTTGTCACGATTGCACTGGAGAGCTGATTTTTAAGGTGAAACAGTTCGTTGTTTCCCCTGCTGACACAAATGAGCCCCTCTCTTTCGGAACAACGTTGCCTATTCATGAGGGCTTTCCATTAATTGTCCTTCTCCGAACTTCTTACACAACTTTTCTTTTTGGTTGAAACTTATTAATGAGCGCACATGGGGACTGTACGCACGCCCACGCAGCCAGCAGAGAGCGTGGGTCCGATGAGAGCGAAGCACCGGCTCTGATTTAACATGAGAAAGCATCTGTGTGTGTGTGTGTGTGTGTGTGTGTGTGTGTGTGTGTGTGTGTGTGTGTGTGTGTGTGTGTGTGTGTGTGTGTGTGTGTGTGTGTGTGTGTTGCAGAGGGTTAATAAACCCCAACATCCTGAAATAGCTGCGTAAATGAGGGTCACCGTTTACGCCATTGAGTCAGGGGCTCGGGACTCTGTGGTATGTGCTCGCTCTCTGTCCCCCCTTCGAGCGCGCACTGAAGCTCCGGCTTTTGGGCTCAGGCCAGGAGATGTCCCGTTGTATTTACCCGTTTCCTGGTATAATAATAGACCAAAGCTTGAATGGGGGGATACGCTGACATGACCATAGACACGTCCATATCCTCGCCACTCTCTCTCTCTCTCGGTCCCACGGTGGACAACATGCACGTTTTCACGGCTTGCTGCAAGACATATGGTGCTCCGTCACTGCTGACTCCAGATCTGTCTGAGATAATGTTCCCTCCATTTGTAGAATGACAAAAGAAGAAAGAAAAACTCGGTAAAACTTTATCATACGGGTAAATATGCGCTTAATTAACGCCTGACTCCTGATGATGTAATGCATGCACGATATATCAATGATTCCTGCATGTTCTTATCATTAAAAAGGGTAAAATCACAATGACTTAATGTGATTAGTTCACACTTAAAACATGAGTTAAGGAATTCACAGTGTCTTCATTCATTAAACTTGATTTATACTTGTAATACATAATCATTAAGTAATAAAGAACACTTCATGTGTCTTTTACACTCAGTTGTCAGTTTATTGTGCAGGTTTTTTGACACTTCTGTTGAGTTTAAACATGTCTGATCATTCTCTGATTCATCAATCGCCCCCCCCCCCCCCCTGCTTGATGCTTTTGGTTTTGGTGCATCTTTCTCCACCATGCTACACTCCACTGCTTTCATCAACGACACCAATACGAAAACAAAACTCATGTTTCATCCACTATGTTGTTAATGTGTCAGAAATACCACTGGGTGTAGTCTCATAGAAATATGAAGCATCGGAGAGGCTGACCAAGCGTCCTGACATGAACTTTTATATAAGAACGCCTCTTGCATAATTTGGTTGCATATACATTAACGGATAAAATAACTTTATACTTTAAATTAACATGCACGATAAAGCGATGATCTATTAAGTGTGAACTAACCACATAAAGCGACTTTTTTTTTTTTACGTGATCAATTTTTAGTGGTGAGCAACAGGACTTCATGATACATCCTGGTTAATTCATGCATTAAACCATCGTGAGTCATGGCATTTATAACTCAGGTATTTAACCTTTATTCCAACAAGGAGGACCATTGAGAGCAAGCTTTCAGGAAGCTCTGACTACGTTATAAAAGCATGCGTAACATTACGTTAGATTAACCACAAATCACATATAAGAATAATAGGAACCATAAAAAGCAATAAAAACACAGAATCAGTATCAACAGATTATCCAACCAAGAAATAAACCAAAGACAACAACATAAGGGACAACATTAATTCAAAAACACACGCATTCACACCGCTCTATGTCAGTCAAAGGGGATTTAAATTGATTAAAAGGGATTAGCTCCTCTAATTTTACAAGCTTCTGCAGATTGTTCCACTTGTGTCGGAGCATTTGAGAGCCAGTTTCCCAATCTCAATACTAACATGATGATATTCAAGGACTAAATAGTCTTGGGACCTTGTGCAGCGTGACATTGATCCGTAGTTAAAAAAGACACATGAGATCCCAGGTCGTCTGCCAAGCAATGCTTTGATACATGATTTGCATCCTCATAATAAAGTGTTACCCAAAACCCTGATCTCATGAACTCATGCGTCTTTATCCCCCACCATCTCCTTCTCATCTATTTTATCTTATTTCAGTCAGTTCCCACATCTGGTGCAATGTGCTGCATTGTGTGATTGGCTCCATGCAATTGCCTTATAGGATTGCATCATCTGTCAACTGGTCTTAACAGTCACTCTCATGTGACGCCCAGATTTGTATTCCTCAAAGCCCTTGAGCTAAATAAAGCTTTTGGAGTAATCTGATGTGGCGTGAGACTGTTTTTCAGACCCACTGCCCCTCATGACATGCTGACATCTTTATCAGGTGAATCCAGCCTGATACTCACCTGTAGCGCACGTGACTAACTATAGTAACTAAGTGCATTTACTCAAGCACTGAACTTCATACTTGAGTGTTCATGCATGTTTCTCTGCAATACTACTTCCTGCTTCTATTCTACTAGATTAAACAGAAATATATTGTACTAATTACTGTATTTACAGTCAATTAAGAGACTAATTTTTAATTTAAAAGTGAATAAAATATGATATTTGCTATACATGCATTGCATTTATAAAAAAAATACTCCAGTTATTTAATATTACATTTAGTAAATGACTGAGTATTCTTATCAATATTGTTATAATTACTTATTATGATACTGAATTAATGAATTAATCTTTAATTTTGTGACACAATAACACCACTTAAATAATGCCTGGAGATTTAAATGGTTAATGTATTATGGACTGTACATATATAATGCTTTTAACGTCTTTTCACCACTCAAAACACTTTTACACTACATAGATAGATAGATAGATAGATAGATAGATAGATAGATAGATAGATAGATAGATAGATAGATAGATAGATAGATAGATAGATAGATAGATAGATAGATAGATAGATAGATAGATAGATAGATAGATAGATACTTTATTAATCCCATTGGGGAAATTCAGGTATCTCGCAGCTCACAGTCAATACATACACACATTCATAAATACACATTGACACATACACAGTAATACACAACAAAAGACACACAGATAATAACAAACCACTGAGTTAAAATATTAAAATGGTAAAAAGAGATAAAATGTGAGCATTCATGATAATAAAAAGTGTGTGTAGTGCAGTATAATAAATAATAAAACCCCATGTTAAAGTGCCCCAGTGCCGGAGTGGGGGATGGAGAGGTGGGGGATGGAAGGGGCCCCAGTCAGGAGCCCTCAACAGATGGAGACTAAAACATTCACACACACATTCATACGCCGTTGGCACAGACATTATTGGGGTTAAGTATTTTGTTGTGGACTGGAGGAGCCGGAAATCAAACCACCGATCTTCCAATCAGTGGACGGCCGGAGCCACAGCCACATTTATTCATGTTTCTAAGAAAAACAGATAATTGCTGCAAGCCATCGTGTAATACACCCACCAAGACACTGGGTTGAAACCACATACTGTGTGTAATATGGAGAGCAGCTTTTCTTCTTTATGATCACACCAATTACTTACAATGAGCAAGAATTCCAGTTTCCCAAAGTGTTTTCATAAGAAATGTGTCTGTTCTAGTTTTCCTAGAATTTTTGGACACAATACAAAATGCTTTAATTTTCCGCTTCGTTTAACTCTCATTACTGACAATAATTTAGCTGATAATACTGAACTACTTCTGCTTATGTAATGTTTTGAAACAGGACTTTGTCCCGTAATTAAACTGTGGTATTAATAGTCAAGCAAAGAAAACTGTGTATTTAAACTCCACCACCGGTTATAGAGATCAAAACATGCTTAAAGGGCTAATTGATAATCTTTTTTTTTCATTAATTACAGATATTATGTAAGAGTTGTAGTTCTGGGGAAAATGATCAGTGAATATAATGCTAACAATGCTAATACAGACTTTGCTAATAATCAAAACATTTATAACTTTTGTCAAAAGTGTATTTAGGATTATGTTGTTCTCCAGTGTAACAGTAATATGTGTATTAACCCTCCTGTTGTCCTCAAGGAAGGAAGGAAGGAAAGGAAAAAGGAAAGGAGGGAGGAAGGAAGGAAGGGAGGAAGGAAGAAGGAAGGAAAGGAGGGAAAGAAAGAAGGAAGGAAAGGAGGAAGAAGGAAGGAAAGGAGGGAAGGAAGGAAGGAAGGAAAGGAGGAAGGAAGGAAGGAAGGAAGGAAGGAAGGAAGGAAGGAAGGAAGGAAGGAAGGAAGGAAGGAGGGAAGGAAGGAAGGACGGAGGAAGGAGGGAAGGAGGGAGGAAAGTAGGAGGGAGGGAGGGAGAAAGGAAAAGAGGAAGGGAGGAAGGAAGGAAAGAAGGACAGAGCAAAGAAGGGAGGGAGGAAGGAAGGAAGGAAGGAGGGAAGGAAGCAAAGAAGGAGGGAAGGAAAGAAGAAGGGGGGAGGGAAGGGAGAGGAAGGAAATAAAGAGAGAAAGAGGGAGGGAGGAAGGACAGATGGAAGGATGGAAGGAAGGAAAGAAGGAACAGTCAAAACAGAGGACGACACAAAGGTTAAAAAACACTCAATAAAATCAATTTGACACAGAAAAACGTGTCAAAACAATACATTGATTTTTTTTTTTTTTTTTGCATTGTGCCTTTAACAAAAAAGTACATCTGGTCCATCCTGCCAATAAACATAATGTGTGCTCATCTGCAGCCTACACAGTGTGTCCGACAGGATGTCCAAATGTTTGTTTTTTCTCACTCTCACTGAACAGGAAGTCCTTTAATGCATAACTGAGTCATCGTGAAAACACTTGTTAACAGCAGCCGAAGCCCATTTTACTCGACTGCTATCCTGCACGATGTCGGGATACATATTGTATAGTCCACCCAACAGGAAACATAGTTATTATATATTATTTAATGAGGAATAAATAAGAATATCCAATAAAATAAATTAAAATTAGTTGCACCATAACCAGCGACAATGTGAAAAACCTGCATCCAACATTATTTACAATATGCAATATAACACTGTGGAGGAGGAAGCATTCAGGGGTCTTACTGGAGTAAAAGTAACTATACAAATATGTGTAAATACTCTATAATACGTTAAAGTATGCACTCAAAATTTTAGAGTTATTTAACATTTTATAGGCTATTTGTTTATATTTAGAATTATGTTTTATATCTTGTACTTTGCACATATAGAGACACTCATGTAACGACCACACACACACACACACACATACTTTTACATCCACAAACTGTTACAAAACAAGTTGTCTGACCCCAACATACACGTTACATAACCGATCCCCAAACGAGCTTGTTATCGTATTGTAGAGCAACGAAAACAAGAACAGGGCAACCGAGTGAATCCTTCAGGCTTAATATGTCAGGATTGTGTCTTTTTTTAGACTGCTGACCTTTAATAGACTTTTTTTGAAGAAGTAAAAATAGAAAAAAACAACAACAAACAAACTAAAGTTAACTACAGAGATCTGTAGGAAAGGAGGGAGGAAGGAAGGAAAAAGGAAGGAAAGGAGGGAGGAAGGAAGGAGGAAGACAGAAGGAAAGGAGGGAGGAAGGAAGGAAGGGAGGAAGAAGGAAAGAAAGGGGGGAGGGAGGAAGGGAGGAAAGGAGGGAAGAAGGAAGGAAAAAGGAAGGAAAGGAGGGAGGAAGGAAGGAAGGAAGGAAGACAGAAGGAAAGGAGGGAGGAAGGAAGGAAGGGAGGAAGGAAGGAAAAAAGGAACCTTCAAAACAGACAGGGTCAATTTTACTCGTGAGGACGACACAAAGGTTAAAGGCTTATCATGAATTTTGTTTGCAAAATCTTAATCAGAAAAGTATCTATAGCTGTTAAAAACAAATGTTGTGGAAAATTAGTATACTTAAGTAGAGTACTCAAGTAAAGTTACTTTCCACCCCTGCACTTTAAAACAGTACTTTAACCCTTGTGTCGTCCTCCTGGGTCAAATTGACCCCGTCTGTTTTGACTCTTCCTTCCTTCCTTCCTTCCTTCCTTCCTTCCTTCCTTCCTTCCTTCCTTCCTTCCTTCCTTCCTTCCTTCCTTCCTTCCTCTCTCTTTCCTTCCTTCCTTCCTCCACTCCCTTTCTTCCTTCCTTCTTCCTTCCTCCCTCCTTTCCTTCCTCACTTCCTCCCTTCCTTCCACCTTCCTCCCTTCCTTCCTTGACTTGAGGACAACAGGAGGGTTAAATACTTACAAACACATTACTACCTTATATACTACCTTAATTTCTTATATACAGTCTATGATTACTACTGATATCTACTTTAAGATTTTACTACTCTACTCATTCTTCATGATTCTTTATTTCTAATAAAGTAGTTTTTTTTTTAACATTGCATAAGTGCTACTTCTTCTTAAGTAAAGGATCTTTAAACAGGTTCCATAACTGCAAGCTTATAGACTACATAATATAATCTCAGTGTTACAAGTTTCAGTCTTACAGTCACATGTCTCTGCACAGATGTACGCAGTATGTTGGGCTCAGTGTGTCCTCAGCTGAACTGTGACTTGAGGATGACGCCTGCAGTCTGCGTCCTCATGAGGGAACGTGGACTCAAGGGTCGCTGGGAGCTGGAACATGAATTGGATACGGCATTGACGTTTATTTTAACTTTTTTTTTTTTATAACCCCCAAAAGTCCTTTAAAAAAGTAGTTTGGAAAGAGCTCCATGTCTGTGTAAAAGTTTCCTGTGTCTATTACGGTTCAGAAGCTGCTGCAGCAAAACGCAGCGTGGGATCATTTATGTAATTAGCAGGTTGATGTAAAGGGGGAGAGACATGAGGGATTAAAACATGTGAATTATTCTCATGTGTTAGCTGACAGGCTGTGCTGCTGTCAGATCAGAGAGGCGCAGTGGTCAAACAAAGCAGAGTTATCTCAGGTCAGGGACAGACCTACTTTTTTCAAAAACACATGTGCACAGTAGGATTCAACACAGCTCCCAAGACCTCGACCAAAACCACAAAGCCCCTGTATCGTTGCTGCAGGGTTTGTGTTTGGGAGAGCGATGATAAGGTGGTGGTGGTGGTGGTGGTGGTGGTGGAGGTGGAGGTGAGGGTGGGGGTCCATCTCTTTCAGATGTCACATGATGGAGATCAAACGGTGCTTGGCATTGAACGTCCCAAGACTGGAATGTTTACCTTTGACAAGAGCACCAGGAAAAACAGTGTTGTTGTTGTCTCAGGAATTCCACACACACACACACACACCTACACACACACACACACACACACACACACACCTACGCACACACCTACACAGACAAACACACCTACGCACACACACCTACGCACACACCTACACACACACACACACACACACACACACACACACACACACACACACACACACACACACACACACACACACACACACACGTACACACACACACACACACCTACGCACACACCTACACAGACAAACACACCTACGCACACACACCTACGCACACACCTACACACACACACACACACACACACACACACACACACACACACACACACACACACACACACACGCACACACACACACCTACACAGACAAACACACCTACACACACACACCTACGCACACACCTACACACACACACACACACACACACACACACACACACACACACACACACACACACACACGTACACACACACACACACACACACACACACACACACACACACAGATATACAAACCCTCCAGGTTCCATTTATGATGATTTAAACCTTGCCCTTTAGAGGGGGGTATCTACGACAGATGAGCTCGGAAAAACAGGTTTGTTTGAACTCACACCCACAGAAAGAATGCACACCTGCGTGAATACGACACAGGCCGAGAGGTTCTCTGATGTTAACGTACAGTGCCAGTCAAAAGTTTGGACACACCTTCCCATTCACTCGAGATGAGAAAGTGTGTCCAAACTTTTGAACTCTCTCGCATTCCTTAAGGAGAGGTTGACTGGAGTCAGGTGTAACTCTAGAAAGGGTTATTAAATGAGATGATTATGTTGTTTGCTTTTCAACAAACTGGGATGCCACTCTGTGCGTCACATAGTGTTCAAAGGGTTTATAAAGTGGAATTAAACGCCTTATGATTGGTTCATGAAGTTGGCAAAACAGTGTCAAAACGAGGTCAATTCTGAAGCTGTTCATATCACAGGATCTCCCACAGCAGATGTCCACTTGTAATGAAATAGTCGATGTTTAAATGTTCACTTTTCAGAGCACTTCATGGCTTCTCAACCATGTTAAAAGTTGAGATTGAAAGTTGCATGCTGACTGTGGTGATAATAAACACAATATTTATTAATTTCAACCCCTTAAATGAATAAATCTAGTAAAGAGCTTCAGTTTATCCAAAACTGAAGTTCACCTATTAATAATTTAACATTTATTACCACAGACCTGATACATCTTTAAAGTGAAAAATGAAAAGAATGAACATTTACAACTTCATATCTGATGGTTTATCATAAAACGGAGGAACTCGAGGCTATTAATTATCAACTTACACGCCATCGAGTCTGCAGTTATCAGAACATGCTCGAGGCTTGAGTCACACTTTGGTGAAGAAACCGCAGAGTGAGGTGATAATTCTTTGTGGGTTTGTCACCACTTGCATTTCACATGCAAATAGTCACTGGGTCCTATTGAACATGTTGATGATAAGATGATAAGAGTCCTAAAGGGGAACTCCAATGTGCTGTGCTGCCAGGTGTCAGAGAGCACTATTGGATTTGTGTAAAAAAGTAGTGTAAAGTCTTTGTTGTCTTCAGAGGGAGCTGTGTGAAATCTGATGAATCACTCAGTATCAGTTGGGGCTGAAGGCTACAAGTTTGATAATTAAACAAATCCGGAGGCGTAGCGTTAGAAAAAAGTGAGGTTATCAGACCTCAGTCGCCCGACGATGGATCCTCTTTTAAAAAGAAACACTGTCCATTGTGAGTTTGACAGACAGCGTTATAATGCAATCCTAAACTGGTGGATTGGTTTTGTGGTTTAGATTTGCTTTTAAATACTTAAGACTTGATTTGAATTTGGTCAGAAAGACTTCGGATTGGCTCCCTATCAAATCCTGCATTGATTTTAAGATTCTGCTCCTCACTTCTTAAGATCCTTCACAACCTGGCACCATCATATCCCTCCATGAACCTCTTCACATCTACACACCTTCCCGCACTCTACGATCCTCTTCTGCCATCCAGCTCTTTGCCCCATCTGCCAACTTAACTACCATGGGGTCAAGAGCCTTCAGCCGATCTGCCCCCCGTCTTTGGAACTCTCTCCCACCAGACATTTGCACCTCTGACTCTGTTTCCACCTTTAAATCCCACCTGAAAATGCACCTATTCAGAGTGGCATACTCTGTCTCACACTAACTATGCAATCACATTCCTGTTTATCCATTATACTATTGCACTATTTATTTATTTATCTTTGCAAAACTCATACTAACTTCCACATCAATGTTAGCTGATCTTTAAATTATTTGATGTACTATTGTTGTTGTTGTCAATACGTCATTGCAAAAGTTGCTAATAAGTCGCTTTTATGCTCTGCTGCTCCTTTCCAGGTGGTAGGTGGCCAACTGTGAATTGGAGGCGTCTTCCTGATGGGCAAATAAAGTCAAGTGGTCATGATGGAGGTGAATCAACACCAACCGAAGGATTTTTCACATTTTTTTTGCAAACCCAAAAAGGTATCATTATAGATTTGAAAGGTGTTTGGACTTGTGCTGTAGATTTACTTTAAAATGTAACACTTTGAAACAAGTGTGATGATGTGTTTCTTCTGTTTGCTTGTGTTTAAATGCACAGAGTTGACTCTGAGAACGACCCAGCGTTGTCTCTGGTCCCAGGACGCGGACCGGTTAACCAGTGTCCTCTCCCAGGGCTGAGAATCAGCAGCGAGGAATGTGATGTGAGTGGGCACAATGACGCTAATCCCCAGCAAAGTTGTTCTTTTTCTTCTCCTCTCCTTCTCACAAGATTTCCTTAATCGGATAATCCATGTCTTATTAAACAGGCAGCGCAGATCATAGATTGAGGTCTGGGAGAAAAACACTGAAACGGAGCCAGGGTCATTCATGACGGAGGAGTCTTGGGACACTCTCACTGCTTTAATGTGTTGAATGGGTAAATGGATTTATCCGTTAGACCCCGGCGTCTTGGCATGTTTCGGGATGGTTCACATGTGTATGCTTGTGTGTGACAGTGTGTTTCGGTGTGTTTCCGAACAAGTGTATATGTTTGTCAGCTTGTGATTGTACACTTGTGTGTGGGAAACCCAGGAAATCCAGGCTCCCATGCGCCAGCATCCATTGTGTTTAGTTTCCTCCTCTCTCTCTGTCTCTCTCTCTCTTTCTGTCTCTCTCTCTGTCTCTCTCTCTCTCTGTCTGTCTCTCTCTCTCTTTCTGAGTGACTGTGTGTGTGTTTAGCAGCAGTGCTTCCCTCTCTCGTTGTGGCTCTAATGAGAAGTAGGAGGAAGTCCGAGCCAGAGGATTGCACTTGGCAAAGTTAACTGGAAACAATCTCATGAATGGGTCAGGGAGCTGTGTTGGTAGGATTTGCTATTATTATGTACCCATGCAAGAAAATGGAGTTTTAGTCACCCTCCCCTTTCCAGTGTGTGTCTGAGGATCCTTTCTTCAATCACAATAGAACACTCTGTCCAAAACATCCAGATCAGACAGGTCACTGGAGTAAATAAAGACTGAAGGATCATATTCTGTGAGGTAGAGTTACACAAGTATAAACACTGGTCTACACCCTTTGTACTGTTGGCTGTATTGACTCGATTTGTCCACTTAATTGTCCCCAAGAGGGTGAATAAATATATTCAGCACATAATTACAGTTGATTAAAATAAATGCATTCTTAAAAACAAAGTTAGTAACAAAAGTTAAAAGTTAATGATGTCAGTTAACACCTGAGCCTGAGACGTCCAGGTATAGTGAGTATTATAATAATTATGCCATAATTATGCGTTATAGTATTGACTCATACATAACCCATGCTGGTAACTCACGATATGTGACTGTGCTAACAAAGACGTACTACCTTGTTGTGCTACGTATCACAACTTCTTGAATTTGTCCTAAAGTTAATTACAATGTAAAACAAAGTCAGGAGGTTTAGATATGTAACACAATGAGTCAGAGAGGTTTTATGAATGGAGCCACATTCTGCACATGCTCAGTAGCGTCTTACACACAACTGCTCCCCTGAGACTGGAAACGTGATCGCCGTAATTAGTTAGACCAAACTCATATTGAAAAAACACACTGAAAAAACACACTGATGCTTTGACTGACAACATGAGGTAGCAAACTGTACTAAACAAACTGCCTTACACAGAACTACTCTCCAGAGACTGAAAATGTGATTGTTGTTATTAGTCTTTTTAGAGTTTTTTGAAACCGCTAACGTGACCAAAACTCATCATAATGAAGGAACATGTCACCCAGTGCATCATGGAGGTCTATGGCTATTCACAGTACATACATATATGATAATGGCAAATGGATTGTACTTATATAGCGCTTTCTAGTTATGACCACTCACAGTGCTTTTACACTACATGTCTCATTCACCCATTCACACACATTCATACACTGTTGACAGGAGCTACCACGCAGGGTGCCAACCTGCTCATCAGGAGGAAACTAACCATTCATACACATTCATACACCATTGGCGCAGCAAAGGGAGCAATTTGGGGTTAAGTATCTTGCCCAAGTACACATCAACATGTGGACTGGAGGAGCCGGGAATCGAACGTGTTGACCGCTCTATCTGCTGAGCCACAGCAGCCCCAATATTTATGCACAGAGGCATGTACACGCATTCATGCATTGGTATATGTAGATTTTAGTTATTTTTGCTCATGTAAATGTTTATGTGGGATCCAGGAGCGTGAAGTTATAGCCGGGTGGTGTTGCAATCTTGATAAAATTGGCCATCTATGTACAGTGAGAGCTTCTTTCTCCTGTCTTGGATTTCCCCTGGGTGTTGGTTTTGTTCCTTTAAGTCCCTTTTTCAGCTTTTAAAAAGTCATTTTTTGTTTGAAATGTTCAAATTTGGCGACAACTGTTGCTCTTTTTAGGCTCCGATGCATTGAACACCCTGAAAGGTTATGTTATTGGCGATGTTGTGTTTTACAGTTTCAGGGTCCATTGCTTAAATTCTTCTATTGGTTGTTCTGGGTTGTCTTGAGATTGTTCAGTTATTACTGTGAATATGAGATTGTCGTGCATGCTGCATCTCTGGAGGTCCAGTATGGTTTCTTTCATAGTTTTGTTTTCCTAGAAGATGGTTTCCACTTAGTGAGTGCATGTATTGACGGTGAATTTGAGTTCGTCATTATCCACGTGTAAAGTTGCGATTGTGTCTGGGTGTATTCAAGACTGTTTTTTTATGGCTTTTTTTATCTGCGTGCCATATTTCCAGGATTGAGACTTTATCGTTAATGGATTCTAGCAAACTGACCTCAATACTTGTGGTCCTGACGTCAGTTTTATTGGTCGACATGGTTGACTCATGATGCACAGCGTGTCGTAGTACTGTTCCATGAAGTCTTCTTGGTTATCCAGAGTTTTGAGTGTTAATCCAGTGAAGATATCCGGGACTGGTTTATTTGTTTTTGTGGTTTGTTCTCTTCTAGCAGCAGGGTGCCGCCATGACGGATCTCTAGTTGTCTGGCGATGTTCTCAGTCTCACAGTGTCAACACCTCACAGCACGCCCATGACCCTCGTGTCTAGCATTGCAAGGGTGGGAGAAATCCAAAGCTCTGATACAATGAAAGCCTACTTCATACAGCAGGACACCCATTAACCCCATTCCCTTGTCCGGCTTTTACGGGATAATGAACAGAACATTCTGTTAAGAGTAACAGAATGTCCTTTGGTTGAAGGTCTGTGGATCATCATGAGAAAACCAAGATGTTGTTACTGGAAAGATGTGTTGCTGTTGTCATTTTTTATTACGTTCATCAAAACAAATAAAATTCCAGTCTCCATTGCGGTCTCACCTCGATTAGGTCGGGGTGGAGACTGAAACATCAAAGACAAATATCTCAAAACCTGAGCAAATAAAAAGCCAAATTACACACATGGCTAGACACCAGTTAGGGGCTAAGTAGAAAAATATGTTATTTTGGTGATGTGATCTGTCTGGTGATGTGCGTCGCTGGATCAAAGTGAGTCTGTTTTTCACAGGGTTTATCAGTTAACCTCAGGTCACCGTGATCCGCTCTGTTTTTCAGGTTATTATGACATTTTCTGCATGTTTTAAGGTGTTTCCTCACAGCTCGTCACATTCCATCTGCGTGGACGTACAGAAGAGACCAAACATGCAGGAGCAGTAGGAGCGGGTTAGTAAGGGTCACTGCTGCTCTTACACAACATAGAGTTCATTGACCCAGTGTGTTTCTGTGCTGATGTACTTGTAGGCAAAACATAACATACAAGACAGAGAATAACACTCCTGCAGTGGGGAAATCCTTGATGAGAAACAATCTAGTGGGAGGATGTTTTTGATCTACTAATCAGAAAAGGGTAGTTCATGTTTTTGGTTCTTCTTGAAGTGAATTTAAGTTCATTTTCAGTTCATTTTCAGCTCTGTACACTTGGGAGCATTTAAGAATTTAATCCTTGCAAATGGATATGATTAAATCTTGAACTTAAACCTTCAGTATGAATCATGTGCTTTAACTCCCAGCCTGATGGTATGATAGTCTTGAAAGACTAAAAGTGGAGCAAATAGTCTGAACATCTGCACTTTTTCTTGTGCACATTGGTTTCTGCTGAAGTTGATGGTGCAGGACACCAGTACCCAAACTTGTATTTATGTATTTATTAATGGTTAATATATTGTTTAGTAATACTTAAAGATCAGCTATAGTCAGTTATTAGTGATTATATATTTTGGTTTGCAGTTATAAGAAGCCACTAAAGGGACTGTTCAGCTTTTTTGACTTTCTTTCCAAGAGTTAGATGAGAAGATCAATACTTCTCTCATCCAAAGGCATTAAGTAAACAGCTGAATTCAGGTCATAGTTAGCCAAGCTTGGCATAAAAACAAAAAGCAGCAAAACAAGCAGCAGTTTAAAAATGCACAATCATTCAATCAACAACCACAAAGCTCACCAATTAACACGTCTAATCTGTTTAATCAGTGCACAAAGTGAAGTGTAAAACCTACAGTCTGTTTATTTTGAGGCAGTTATAAAGTATGTGTAATTATGTTTTATGAACAGTGAACAATGTGTCTGTCCAGTATATTGTCTCTGCTCTGCAAAGTCATTGCAAGAAACAGATAACTCCCTGTCTCTGTTGGTTGGTGTATTTTTAAACATGTCTTTATGCTAAGCTAAGCTGATTGTTTCCAGCTGTAGCTCTGTACTTACACTTATTCATTTGCCACTTTTTTTTAAACTTTTTTGTCCATGCACGAAATTCCTGTTTTGGTTTTAAAAGCTCTGTCATTTTAAATCTTTCAGTAGTACTTTTCCTATCCCTTGCAAAGTACTGGACACGATACACTTGTCCCCGTTCTTTTCCCATTCATAGAAACATTCCTTAAAGTCATCTTTTGTCACTGTGTCCAGAGACTCTTGTGTTTCTTCATCTTCATCTTATTTCTTCCACAGTGGTGAATCTTCTCCCTTAAAATTCACAATTTTATTTCACCAAGCTGTATTTATACGACACCTTTCTCTCTTTCGTCAGTCGGCCCCGACCTTTTTCATGCCCTTACCTGCAATGTTACTGCTTTCATTCACAACACAGTCGGACCAGCATTTTCTATGAAAGGTCAATAGGTCTTGGGGTGGGAAATTGGCATGAATATCGATCCCTGTGCCAAATTCACACATGTGAATGTTCCTGAACATTTTAGGGATAGACTGCATGTGTGAAAGGTGCTATAGAGAGAGAGAGAGAGAGGAAGAGCATACTGGATGAGTAATCTCTGAAGAGGTATGATAGGTCCTCAAGCTATTTGTAAAGAAAGAGAGCGAATCGAACACCACTAAGACAAGAGTTTCCCATGAATGATTGAATTTTAAAGCTAAACATACTAAGTAAACATAATGATAGAAGATGATGAACCACTTAATAGAGGATGTAATGTGACTTAGGTCCTGGTTGGAAGTTGCTTGGTGCCATCCTGATAATATTTCTCATGTATGTTATTATCAGCTTATCTATAATTTTGTCATCCTCGTTTCTTATACTGTCATTTTGCTATCTTGGTCTATTCTGTTTAGTCTGTCCTGGAAGAGGGATCCTTCATTTTTGGGGGGGAGTTTTTCCTTATTCAAAACCGAGGTCTGACGATAGAGGGTGTCATAGGCTGTATAAACTGTGTAACCCCCAGAGGCACATTTGTGATTTATTGTCTTGGCCTATATATGCAATAAAAAACTTGACTGGACTTGTCAATCATGGCTTATAAATGCTCCATGCTGTAAATCATGTTGTTACTCCTGGCTGGGAACCACGGGTCCAGTAGACTGCAGCTTCTGTTATTTTCATGGCGAGAAAGTCCTCAGTTTGTTCTCAGGTACATGCTGCAGACGTAATACATGTTTGATGTTGAGCTGCAAGTTCACCACTTGTTTGGCGTCACTCACACACAAAAATGCACCTCTTTAAACATGCATACAAATACATATATACAAATGTGCACATATGTATACATAAGAATTACTGTAAGTCATGGAGTCGCAATTACGCACATACGCTCTTGAGCAATAGATCTGTATTTTTCCTTCCATGCTCCAGTGTCCAGATTGCAGCGGCATTTACTGTAAGGGATGTTATGACACACGGGGTCAATGGGTAAACAGTGCGAGGGAGGGCCGGGAGTAGTAAAGCTGTAGTTAACCCTGGAGAGTGTCCTGGTCGGCTGCATCACTGCCTCCCACCACCCACCAACCCAGCACCCCCCCACCCCTCCTCTAGCCAGTGTCTGACTCAGGCTGCTGATAGATGGCCGTTCCGCTACACCACGGCTGTAAATGAGGCCCAAAAAGGCCCGTTTCCGTTGGCTTATCGCAGAGTGTGAGTGTTTACGTTGGCACTCCTGAGCCGGGCGTGTTTGATCATATCAGAGCATCCAGCAGGTGGTAAACACACATGCACACACACACACACACACAGAGCGGTACATTTTTATCTATCAACAAAAAGTGTAGTATTGACATCCTCTGTGGTGATTGCACACAATCAGCATGAATCACAGAGCTAATAGACGAAGAGGAATGGGGTGAGGGGGAGGTGGGTGGCTTCTGGTTTATCATTTACTCACTGAAAAACACAACCTTGATGGTTACATGTCAGGGCATGATCTTGTTGTGTTGCCATGACAACCTGTCACTCAGGATGCTCCACATGCCATAGCACTTCCAGCTCATTTACTATACACATACAAACTGGCAGAAAGCAAACACACACACACACACATACACGCACGCACAAACACACGCACACGCATATACATTTTCACGTCGCTGATGAATGTTTGGAAGCCGGGTCTTCCTGCAACAGGACTTGAAACATCCCTTCGCACTCAACTCGACACACAAACAGACACAATGATAAGGCCTTATGTTTGTTTTTCTTTCTTTTTCCTCTGAACACCCCCCGCCCACCCCACCAGTTTGTTTGTGGGATTCTGTTGTGTGTGTGTGTGTGTGTGTGTGTGTGTGTGTGTGTGTGGAGAGGGGACCAGAAACATGTATAACCCGCAGACCTCCTGACACCTCAACTCAGTACCAAACTGTCCCCAATTGAAACAGCAGTGGTAAATCCTGTGCAACCATGTGAGGAGACACATACACATTTTAGGCCGGGGTTGGATAGTTGCCTGTACAAAATATCTGAGATGATTTCTTCCCACAGCCAGTCATGGTTTCCTTTTAACCATGAATGCGATCTTTCCCAAAACCCTTTTTTACAAGTATTTTGGGGGCATTTGTGCCTCTGTTTTGATAACGGAGGCAGGAAATGAGAGGAGAGGTCAAAGGTCTCCTGTCATACGCAAATCTGGGACACTGACGTTAAATGTTCAAACTCACTACGTCCCATGTTATACTAACCTTAATCAAGTAGTTTTAGTTGCATCAGCCTAATCAGCCCTTATGGGATAGGATTGGCAACAAGTCTCATTTGCCGAGCCAAAAACTATACTTTTTAAACTTTACTGCTCTGTGTCACATTGTTCTGTCCTTTTTCCATCCCTGCAATTGTGAGATATACTACATTTGTATCCCGGCAAGCTTTTACCCTTCACTTTGCATGAAGAAAACACAGCACAATGAAATAAGGTCTGATGTTTAAGTGACAACATAAGGTTCAAATTAAATGATCTGTGTTTGGGTGCAGCCTCACCCATTTCTGGTATTCAGGCCTCAATAAACTTTATAAAGGGAAGAATGTTGAAAATATAAACTCACTGCAGGGATGCTGAACTTCTAAGCCTCCTATCAGGAGAGAAAATAAAGTTAGTCTGTGCTCTTTTATCAGTGTTGTTGTAATGTTACATCCAGCCAACAGTGGAAGCACTGAGCACAATGCTGTTGGGCTACTTGGTAAACAAGGCAGACATGTGACATTTTGGACTTTACATGAGCTCTACAGGTGTTTGTCATGGGCACAGATGGTGGTGGTGTGATGGTGCGGGGGCGCTGTAAGGGGGTGAAAAGTTAGTGTAATTGTAAAGGCCCATGACTGACAGGAGCCCTAAAACACATTAGAGCATTAGTTGATTTTTTTTATTAAGATATCATCATTTATAGACATTAATAGAATATTTCATTTACAATTAAACTAACGCATTATTTAGTGGCAGAATGTTGCATGCATGAGAGTTGCAAGCCTTCACAGTTAGAGGTGTGGATACAGAAATTGTGCATGGTGGTTGTGACCTGTGTTTGGTGGTGTGGAGGTGCAGGGGCGCCGTAAGGGGGTGAAAAGTTAGTGCAATTGTAAATGCCCATTACTGACAGGAGCTCTAAAAATTAGAAAAAAATTAGAGCATTAGTTGATTTTTAAAAATTAAGATATCATCATTAATAGACATTAATAGAATACTTCATTTACAATTAATCTAATGCATTATTTAGTGGCAGAATGTTGCATGCATGTCTACACAGTGTTGTACAGTTAGTATTGGACTACAAGACAGTTGCAAGCCTTCACAGTTAGAGGTGTGGATACAGAAATTGTGCATAGTTGGTGTGGGGCCCAAAATCCCTGGTGTCGCCCCTGTGGAGGTGTGTCAGAATTGCAATGATTTAAAAAGAGCGGTATCTGATGACCGATTAGCTCGAGGTACGCAGGCAGGAAGGTGTGATAATGTCTGAATTGTGACTTTGACAGCGTGTGAAAATTAGTGATGGAGAAGATAAGAACAGGAGGAAATGGCAGAGATTCACCGAATCTGCAATAAAGGAAGAACATGATAGAAAATATCTTCCTCACTGACCTTTAACCAAAGCTTCATTATTATTAATTATGACTCTGTGATATTGAAGTGTTGTATGGTTTAACCTCCTAAACTCTCCTAGACTGATGGACTGTTGGCTGTTCATTATAAACTGTGGTGTTGTTTGGTTAAGCTTAGTTTAAATCCTCTAAACTTAAATTAAAAGTTTAGTAAAGTCCTCAAAATTTCCAAAGATACTAAACACACACATAGATAAACATTTTGGAGATCTGTGTGTAAAATGACAGGTATCTGGAATTCCTTTTGATGGCTGATTTGACTTTTTTAGTTTTAAAAATTAAATAAGTGAAATTTAAATAGTAAAATCGAGAGTGTAAACGATTATGTCATTTAGAAAGAAAGCAAATACCAGATGATTGCTTTCATGTTTTATATAATAACATTCAATTTAGAATTATTGGTTGAATAAAACAAGTATTTACAGCTTCTAGGAAATAATAAAAGGTCTTTTTTTTTGCCATTTTCGGACATATTATTGACTAAATTATTAATAACAGATATTAAACAATAATAAAATCATTTTTGCTACCTGACTTCTCTTCCTAACATCAAGCTCTTAGCCCAAATGTGTCTTTTCAACATTCATAACAAACTTTATAAGCACCGATTTCCAGAAATGGGTCACCCTTATTCTTACGCTTGTTTTTTTGCACTCATTTCACAGTATCTGCTCTCTACACTTACACAAGCTCTACTATCGTGTTTTTAAGGTAACAGATGTGTGCATAAACAACAGCGTGAGGTTCCTTCTGAACAACGCCGCTGCACTCAGGCTGACATTGACCCCGATGTTGCTCTGAACTACTTTCATCAGCTTTGTTTTTCCACTGTTATGTAACTTTTTATTACTGAGTTTGATGGCCTTTCCATATGTGGTGTGTGCGTGTATGTAGGTCTAGGTAAAAATGTACACAGGAAGAGTCCATTGCTCCAGGAGAAACGTCTCCGCTGGCTTTATTTTTATAATCATAATACGTCAATATCATCGCAGTGCAAACACTTATAGTATAAAATATCATCTTTAACAAAATTTACATTCACATAAAACATCTCAATAAATACATCTTCAACAAAAGAACTTGACAAATATCGGATAATTTATAATATAGCTCTGAAAAAGACTCTACAATGTACAATAATAGCTAGTAATACCTACATATAACAATTGAAACCCGTATCATACAGTATGAAAATATCAAATTTACAGGAAAAAATATTGTACATAACTCCTTTCCATCAACTTTCCGTCAACTGTTTAAAGCAAGTGTATAAAAATCCTCATTTTTAACCTCTTAGAAACATAAAGTAAGCATTCAAGCTACTATATAGACTTTAAATCTGTTTTAAATATGATAAGAAGTACAACAACATCATTTCAGTCAGGTTATGATGTCCAAATAAATCTCTTTAAAATCAACACTTAACCACCATTTGAGTTACAAAACTGTTAAAGAAAACAGCTCAAACAGTAAAAATACAGGCATTCAACAAAAGGAAATCCACAATAACCGTAGCCACACATTCAGTTGTGCTACAGCTCAACACCAAAAAAGTTTGATATGTTTATGAAAATAGGTTGGCACGTTTGAAAAAACAGCTACCTGTTGACTACAGCAGGAGCAGGAAGGAGGAGGAACCCCGGCCTGATGTCAAGCTGTCCTGAAATGTCCTCAATAAAAAGGTTCCCACACCAAAGCTCATGAAGAAGACACGGGTCAAAAAAGCACCTTACATTCAAGAGAGGACCGCTACCTTTAGCGCATGCATGAGGACTACATTAAAACAGAGTCACTGTGTGTCCACTGCTCGGGCTGTATTAATGTTTCATCAAAGCATGCATGTAAGAGCCACAGGCTTGCAGGCAGTGCATGCTAGAACAGATTAGAGAGTTCATGGCTGTGGTAAGCCATGCTGTGAGTAGCATGCTATACCATAAAATAAATCATCTGGATTTGTATGAGGAAGCCAGACACGGAGGTTTGTGTGTCTCCTCTTAAACAGCGGTTTTATTTTCTCTACCAAAGCAGCTTTAAGTTCATAAAAATAGTAGAACTGAATATTTTAACAATAGAAAATATTTTCTTAGTAAACAAGCACGCGGAAAAAACGTCTTCTTTTATATAATTCAATGAGGAATGAGTCACACTCGCACAATACAGAAAATAAGTTTTCTAAGTCATGCTTCAATTCCACAGAGATACAGACTTGTGTGGCTAGCTATGCACACTCTATTGGCTACATACACTATCAGGTCAAAATAGGATCCAGCTGGCTACAGCATGCAAGGGTGAAGAGGCTGAGAGAGGAGACAAACCGCTTTATTGCTACACTTGGACGAGGAAGAATCTGGAAGTCAAGCATCACAGGGAAACAGACAGCACACATGACTGGAATGCAGCAGTGGCATCATGCACTTAAAGACACTGAGCAGCTCGGCCCAGGGAATCAAGAGTTTACCTCATGTGCTATAAGAGGTTTAGAGTGAAAGGGGCCCGTGCCTTAAACGTACGGTATCACTGACCCCAAAATGATTGAAGGCAATGCCCTGTTGTATTTTGGCAAGTTTGTACTATAACTGCCACTTACGATTACACATTTGGCATCATTCGCTTTAAAAGCAGACGTCTCCTGGACAGCAATGATGCCTGTGTAATTACATTATCTGAACTGGTCTCCAATAAATCAATAAAGGATCTAGAAAGGCAACGTAAAATGGCAGGAAACTCATTCTGAGGAGTGGTCGCTAAGGCAACAGCACTGATTTGGTTTTACACTGAGAGAAAAGGGTCGGCTAAAAGTTGTATTTTCCAGATGTGGTTGTTGTGAGAGGTTTGTGTGCTACGCTATCAATTGTGCATTGCAATGTTTTTTTTTTTTTTATGCTGATTTCGTTTCTTATAGTTATGGAAACAGTTGAAGGAGTCTACTCTGAAATCCTGGAGACATCCTTGGCCTTTGATTGATTACAGAGCAACGTGGCTAAAGCATCCTGTATCCTGTCCACGACACCCTGCGGTGTGAAACAACAAACAGGGCTCCTCGAGTGTGGAGGGAGAGTCCGATTGAGGCCACCTAAGACTCCCGTGATCGGGTCCTAAACGCAGTCCAGGCCGGAGTCCAGGCCTCCCATTGGACGATCAGTGTCTGTCAGCCTCTCTGAGACAGTAGAAGAAGAGTGGAGAACAACACGTTTCCCTCTTTAAATGATCTCTGGCTCCACTCATCAAGAAACACATTTTCTTGCCTCGATGTTTCTCGATGTTTTTTCCACGGTAACCATGGAGATAGGGTTGTTCACACCATGGCGGTGGGGGCAGAGGGAAGGTACCTGGTGGTGCTGGTGGAGGTGGTTGGTTTAGCCATGCTCGGGCTCGGGGTCCTGATCGTAGCGTAGGTGGTCACCTTGGGGGCGGGGCTTAACCTGGTGCACACGCTGCCATGGGTGAACGCGCTGCGGCGGTGCTCGGCGTTGCCGGGCTGCTGCTGCTGGGTCTGAGACGGCCTGATGCCTTGCCGGCGTCCCTCCAGGAAGTAAGTCAGCATCTGACCTTTGCCCTTCACGCTGACCTGGCCGCGGCACACAAAGTCGTAGTAGTTCGTGATGAGGCGATGGACTTCCTCCGTCACCTGGAGGGGAAATACAGAAGGATGATGTCATTTAGTGAGGGTGTTAACATTTGCAAGAGTATCCTGGTAAACACCTTGACCTGGTTTTTAGAAACATGGATGACTTTTATCCCAGTTATAAGAGACTTGGATATGTTACTCCAGTGAAAACCAGGATACTGTAGCAAGTTAACAAGTCAGCAAGAGTTCAGCAAAGTGTTTTACAGAGAGATGAGAAATACAATCAAATAAAAACACAGACATAGTTATGAGGATCGAAGGGAAAATGTAGTAAAAGTGTAGACAAAATGAATAAAAAAGAGGATTAAATCATAAAAACACAACAACAATTCACAGAGAAGAAATAAATAATAGAAAGAAGAAAAGAAAGATCAATAGATAACAGGAGTGTGACCATTTATGTCTTTATACTGACCATTAAAAGGTTGAAGAAAAGAGGAACAGGTTTTTAAAAGTATCAGTGATAAGGTATTTTCCGACAATGGAAAAAGCCTGATAATTTTAGTGCTGCTGCTTTATATTACAGTAATGTTAATGTAGTTTGATAGTTTGGATAGCTTGACTGCTTATACAGTCGCATCATGCAAGTTAAAGTTCTGCTTCAGCTCTCTCACATTTTTAAATTGACAGCCTTTTTTTTTTTTTTTACATTTTCAGAGTGAGTGAAGGAATCAATAGAGAGGAGACAGAAGCTGCAGGATTTAATGGTGTTGAGAGAAAAACAAGGAGAAAGTGAAGAACTGATTTAAGAAGGAAATAAAAAGTTTTTAAAAAAGGAAATAAAACACAGGTGAATACATGAAGACATTTAAAGCAGGAGGCAGAAAAAAGTCTGACTTCCACCTGTATCTAGATGAGTATCTGGTGAGGTAAATACTTTAAAAACATAATCTGTTATTCAAATGTAAACTAAAGGAAAACCTAACAACAAAACTCAAAGCCTGCTTCAAAAAGGACTTACTTAAATAAACTTCACAACAACTGGATTAACATGATGTTTTCTTAAGCTGTTAAAAGGTCATTGACATCAGTTACTGTTGTGAAAACAGCATTAAAACTGACAGATTTCTATAAAGAAAAAGAAAAATGTTAAACACGTGTCTTGACTGACCTTTAAGTTTAAGCAAATTAATTCCACATAAGTCAGTTTGGTTGTTTTGTTACATTACAAAGATTTTGCATTAAAAAAACAGCCCTTACTAGAGGTAAATGGTAATGCTTGAATTATAGTTTACATTCATGTTTAGAGGCTCAAGAGTAATTACTGTGTTTGGAAATGTGTGAAAAGGCATAAGGAATAAGGGAATTAAGAGGAATAAAGAAGAAGAAAGGAAACAGTATCATGTATTATCAGTGGTGTGCAGTCAGGTGCAGCAAGGCTAGCACTACTAGCCCTGTCAAAAGTCTATTTTTTCTGTTTTTTCCATAATTAAAAGGTCATTCTGAAATGTATCTGGAGTCAATTACTTGTTCAGTATGCAACTTTATCCAGAAAACGAATGGTTATATTTTGTGGAGCTCAAATCTCCTATGTCCTCTAAACGCATCACAGCTCCTTTCCTCTGCTGGGGCTAGCAGTAGTTGCATTGCTAGCCCTCTGATCGAGCTGGACGCTGCTATTGGGTGCGTAACGTTGAGTGACCGTGTCATCAGCCAATCAAATGTTGATGTGTCATTGACAGAACGCCCTAAATCAAGCAGAGTTTCTAGTGCTGGCCTGGGCGTCGTCATTCAAATGAGCTTCGCTGATTGGCCCATGGGCAGGTGCGTGATGACGTTCTGTCTGTTATTCTGGAAAGGTGATGGCGGTTGATTTAACAGCAAGATCGGTAGATAAAGATATGATTGTGGACCTGCTTCGGGTGCCTTTTTCATCATGAAGGATCGCAGGGTGGATTTCATCTACAAGTAATCGGTGAGTGCTAGTTTTTTTTTTAACTTTCTCTGGAAAAGATTGGCGCTGCTGTTGGGCTAATATCTCTCTATCTTTCTCTCTCTCTCTCTCTCTCTCTCTCTCTTTTTCTCTTTGTGAAGTAAATGTAGAACCGTTTTTGGAGCATGTTTGTGTCTGTTATAGAAATTGATTTTATTTTTGAAGTGATTTAGAAGTTTCCTCTAAGAGCAGTCAGGCAGTATGTGCTGTTTTTGATGTTGTGTCACATGGTATGTGCATTGTAAAGTTGGGCAGTGACCTAAGGGAAGATGATCTGATGTCGATGCTGCACAGTGGTGTCTTGATGCGTTGCAGATGTTGATCAGCTGTCATGTTGGTGTGGATTAAGTACTGTTGCATAATAGGGGCCTTACATTGGATTTGCAATGTGTATGTATTGTAGGACATAGGCCTATATGTGTGTGGCTGCTCTGTTGGCTGTATCGGCATACAATACTTTATTTTGGGGGGGAGGGGGTTGGATTTTGGTGCTGGCCCTGACTGAAACACCACCGCACGCTACTGTGTATTATAGAGCAGGTGTGTTCCTGTGAGTTTGGCGGTACTGTACCTGTATTTTTCCTTGTACTCCAGTGCTATCCATCCTGCTGGCTACGTTCACTGTGTTCCCCCAGATGTCATACTGAGGCCTTCTGGCTCCAATCACTCCTGCCACAACTGGTCCCACGTTGATACCTGAATAAAACCAGAGAGTGTACGATGTCTGAGTTAATATTCTCTATATGGATCTGTAAAGGAACTGTTTATGATGGCTTTCACTTTGATTTTACATTTAAAGACCTCAGAGAGCTGCTGTATTTCCTTCTGATCAGCACCAGCTGTTTATGGGTGTTTTGGGCCAAGTCTAAACTAAAGTCTCAAATCCTCGGGGGAAAGTTAAATTACACATCTAAATGAGAAAATTGGAAGTTATTATGCTGGTTTTTCTCATGTTTAATTGCTGACTATTAAATTGGCAAAGCATATATGAACATTTTCCTTTTAAACCTGTTTTAGTAGTGTTTTTTTCAACATGCTTTCAATGCATAGTTACATATGCAAGGTGGAACTTGAATGTTTTTGTTTGCAAGTCTCAAGGGAAGTCAAGCCTTTAAGCAATGACGTCTCATCTACGTTAAATCTCAGCTCGTCATTTCTGTGACTCATATCTGATCGAGTCAACACTTAAATGTACAGCTCAGCCAAAGTAAACATGTTGTTCTGCTGCAGCGAGGATGCCTCATTACACAAAGTGTGTTGCTTCAGGTGCTAAAACAAATATGATGCAGGAAATACAGTCTGAGTAACAAATTGATGGGTTGTCAAACATCAAAACACCACAGAGAAGTTAACAATAATCCATACATTTTTTATCAATCAAATCTTTATTTATATAGCACCAAATCATTATCTAAAGGCACTTTACACATAGAGCAGGTCTAAAATGTACTTTAATTTAATTTAAAGAGACCCAACATTTCCCCGTGAGCAGCACTTTGTGACAGCGGCAAGGAAAAACTCCCCTCAATGTGACGATTGTGAGGTAAAATGTATAAAGACAGTATTTATGTTACAAAGTAGTCCACCAAAAATATTTGCTCGCAGGTATTTGACTGTCCAAAGCAGCACCTTGTTGGTTGACGTTGTGCTGCTTGAACTTTTTGCTGGAGCCCCCCTGCATTGCCAGACAGGCTTCATTCAAATGAATAAGGGGGCTGCAGTTGTTTTTCACACAGGGGCAAAGTCAAATCTACTGAACTATACAGCAAAGAAAAAGAGGTTTATGCACAATTTATTCCAGGCTGAAGAATTGATGTTCATTGAAGGCTTCAAGTCAGGAGTTTGGCTGATGCAGTTTTGAGTGACAACTTTTACTGTGTGCAACCTTCTTCAATGCCTGTCTTAAGGATCACAACTGGCTATAAAAATGCCTTTGGTTACTATGATGTCATGGCACAGCAATGAAAGGTATTGCCTCATCTTTACAGTCACTCTTCTTGAGGTTCTACAACAGAGGTGTCAAACATAGGGCCTGTTGCAAATTATGAAAATTACAGAAAAGTAATTCTAGTTTTTCAATAAAATACACTGCTCTTATTTTCACTACCCATTCACAGTCAGGAACGTCCAACTTGAGATAACTGACTTGCAATGTGATTCTGATTACCAGGGTAACCCCAAATTGGCAGTCCTGGCTGCAAACATTTTGTGCATGTTTGGGAAAACTTATCTAATGTGAACAAGGTTTTTTTTCTGATGAGCATTCATAAAACAAAACTGTGTTCCAGGTTCACACACAAGCACATGCATGACACTGAAACTGGCTACTGCTCAGTATTCGACACCTGGAAGCCTATTGATGCACTTGTGAAGGCTGAGATTGTTGAAATTTCACTCATTTTTCATTTGTAAATAGATGATTAATTATAGTATAGTTATAATATTTATTATTATCGGTTGGATGCAATGGTTTTACTGGTTTGGCCCACCTGAGATCAAATTGGGCTGCATGTGGCCCTTAACCTAAAATGAGTTTGACGCCTCTGTTCTAAAGATGGACAGCGCTATGACACATGTACAGATCTGGTAAAAACCTCGTCATAGTTTGTTTTTCTACATTTTCTGGAAATCCAGTCTTACGCAAATGACGAAAATTTACGTTTTTGCAAAGTGGGTTGAGCCAAGCATACAAACACAGCCCCACAGCCTGCAGACAGGATGGCACTGTGTACACCAGGTTATGCTGTGATTAAACAAGGGCTCCTGTCGCAGGCTCCCCACAGGATACCCAACACAATGGAACCCAGAACTTCAGGTCTCGCTGTGACGAGCTTCCTGGAGGCAACGCTCTTTCTGTGATGCATTTCCTTGCAAACTTACTGGCATTGAGGTCGATGGCGTCCAGTGCAATAGGTCAGAAGCTCAGACCCCAATGTTTATCTAGACCAGCGTATGTGTGTTTGCATGTGTGTTTGTTTTTACTCACCTACTCTCAGGACAAAGTCATTGTAGGACTGGTAGTTGATGGCATCCAGGACGTCAAACATCTCAATGGCAAAATCTGACACTGTGCATAAATGTGAGGTGATGGACTTTTTTGCCTAAAAATGAGAAAAATGCAACAATATTAAGAACACACTCATTTATGCACAAACACGATTGCTCACTTTCAAGGTATGTGAGGTGATATCAGCGTCTATTTTTGTTCCCCCTGACGTGATTATACATGTTATAATCTACGACGGCGATATAACGCGCGCCGTAGGTTCCCCAGAAGTCAAACCGCCACTGTCACTCACTGTTAAGTTTGCAGAAGTTGCAGAAAGGGCTCTTTTGTTCGTCAGCTTTGCAGGATTTAAAAAAAAAACTTTACGAATGCAGAATATGCTGACGCTACAAAGGCCAGTAATCCCTCACACAGGATTTGCGGAGTGAAACGTGACAGTGTTCTAAATATCAACACCAAGAAAATAACCACTTGGAAATACTCTCAAGAATGCAGTGTGCGCTTTCGCAATGTGCTAATACGCTGCAAACACAAACAAAAAATGAATATGTGGTCTAAATATAGCATCCTGCATGTGCACCTTAGAGCCAGTTGTAGGAACCAGCCCCACTGCAGCCATGTATGTGCTGCCGATGGTCTTGATTTTCTCGATATCCCTGTAGCACTCTTTATCCATCAGCTGGAAAGAAAGAAGAAAAAGAAAGGGATACAAACATGAGGAAAGCATTAGTACCATTACAAATTTCAAATTAAAGGCAAAGGAATTAATTGAAATGATTGGAAACACATGCCAACTGTAGATGCTTCCACACAGGTGCACTTCATGTTACAATTAAGCAATTAACATCCAATCATGCTCTGTGGGATGGATAAAATTGCTGAGCAGGCCCATGCTGATCCTGATTTTGTATCAAGATGTCAAGAGGAAAAGATCTAAGTGACTTTGAAGGAGGATTCATTGTTGGGGCATAGATGGCAGGAGCTTGAGTTACAAAGACTGATCAACTGGTTGGTATTTCAATAGGAACAGCATCTAGAGTGACATCTGCATTTAGATGTATGGGAAAGACATCATTAAACACCTATGGGAGATTTTGGACTAAAGTGTTAGGCAGTGCTCTACATCATCATCATCATCATCATCATCATCATCATCATCATCATCATCATCATCATCAAAACACCAAATAAGGGAAAATCTTTTGGAGGAATGGTGTTCATCCCTCTAATAGCAAGGCAAGGCAGCTTTATTTATATAGCACATTTCATACACAGGGGCAACTCAATGTGCTTTACATAAAAATGAATTATCATGGGATGATTAAACATTAAAACATACAATTAGTGTTCACAAACTTAAATTAATGCTTTATGTTGCTGATTATAGATTAAAGCACGCCAAAAGTCATCTGTAAGTAATTCCTTATTTGGTAAAACTTTCCCAACCGCAACCATTATATATTATATTGCATCAATAAACACCCACAGTCACGGCCACAATGTCATTTTTTGTAAGTGATATCATGCATGTCATAACTGGAGCTGGAGCTTCCCTCCAGATTCTCCAAATATGTAAAAATAGCAGATTTATGATAGAGCAGAGCATTCACACACCTCATCAAAGTCAGCGATGATCTCATTGAGCAGCCTCAGACACTCGACGCCCATGTTGTTGCCATCCAGCTCGATGTAGAAGTCGTTGAAGTTGGCGATGGAGGCGAACAACACTCCAACCTGAGCGTAGGACTGGTAGTACAGGTCCTACAGGGGAAGAGATCAAAGTAGTCAACAGACTTTATGGTCAAGACTTTAAAAAAAAAAAAAAAGTGCAATGAATGCTACTTAGTGAAAGTTCACCTAAATTACAAAAAAATCCCCAAATCATTAGAGCATGAAAGTTCAATCATGACCTTTGGAAATAGTGTGTAACAAGAGGTTCTGAGCTTTGAACCACATGTAATGGTCTTCTTCAGCTAAAGGAGTAGGCTCAGGTATCATAACAAGACCTACAGTTAGTGTGGCGCTCTCTATATACGACCACTGCATTTCACCGAAGTCCCACACTCAGGTCTCATGATGACACCTGAAGCAGGTTCATTTACTGAAGAGGACCATGAAATGCAGCTGAAAGTCAAGCTAGTCTAAGTCATGTTTTTTTCTAATGACACTGATGGCGTGTTAACCATACAGTATGTTGTTTTCACTGTGGAGGAAACATAATGTGTTTTAATATTTCATTGGTTCCAACATAAGCACTGATTGATGAAATAAAACCAAAACTATTTGCATGGATAGAAAGCAGTTTTATGTTCTCCCTGTGCCTGCAAGGGTTCATTCAGGTGTTCTGGCATCCTCTCACAAACCAAAATCATGCCGGTTAGGTTCATTGGTGACTCTAAATTGCCCATAGGTGTGAATGTGAGTGTGCATGGTTGTCTGTCTCTATGTACATAACACCCCTTTGACTGATTGGCAACCTGTCCAGGGTGTACAATGTTTATCTGAGATCGGCTCCAGCTCCCACGCGACCCTCAGAGGATGAACTGGAGGATTATCCACAGTAAGTAAGATGGATGGGGAAGCTCACTCTTTCATCCAAAAGTGGCTGGGCTTGCCGCAGTGCCTCCCTGACACTGTTCCCTTCTATAATCTATAAACACGGGCTACAAGCAGGAGGGAAACCAGGCTTGGACATGAGGGAGTCCACTGACCAGGCGGGGAGGAATGCAACATCCAGATCTGTAATGGCTATAAGTGGGACGCCCATGCTGAAGTCGACCTGGTAATTAGCAGGCCGCAGGAGATCATAGGCAGAGGCCAGACAGGAAGGACAGGTCTCAGGTGGGGAGAGACCCAAAGGTTCTGGTCCAAGGCCAACAGGAAAGAGAGGAAGGAACTTGTGGTGTCTGAGGTGACGAGGATGGAGAAAGAGTGCTTTGAGATCAAGGTTGTAGCACAGGGACGAAAGGGGGGGCTGGACAACGTGGGAAGGGCTTTGTTGACAGAAACATAAGCATGGCGGACCTGTGGTAGACCCCACAGGCAAGGCCCAGTTTCCTCATCAAGGCAATATACAGCATACTCCCCTACCCACCAAACATGCATCTGTGGTTTGGCAAGGAAGAACGCTGTCCTCTCTGTAGCAGTCATGTGCAAGCAGCCACCATAAACTTATCAGGCTGCAGGATCGCTGTGGACCAGGCCTTGAGCAAATTGGCAGAGGTGTGGGAGAGGCAGGAGCATAGGTCATCCTCCACCAGCTGACTACCACATTTGATACGTTAGAGAAGGTGGGGGCAACACAAGGATAGTTCCTACCACCCGGGACTGGAGAATGAGAGTCAATCTCAGCAGGAAGCTCAAGTTCCCCAGTGAGATATATAGTGATGTGGTCCAGTGACCCCAAGGTTGTGCTCCTTTTTAGATTGAAGATGCTGAAGTCTTCAACTCTCGCTGCTGAGTGCAAGGAGGTTGGCTGGAAAATCATAATTTACTCTGTAGATTTAGTTACAGCCTTTGTCGGTATATCAGTTGTTCACCTCATGAGTCGCATGGGAGTAGCTGGAGAAACTCAGCAGAAGGCGCCAAAAAAGACCTGAATGGGAGGAGCAGATTTTGGGCTGTGGTTGAAGAGGAAGGACAGGTGCTGGAGTTACACCTAGCATGAGGCTGCAGGAGGTTGCATAGAGATGTTTCTGCCATGATCGGTGGTACTCGACTGACGACCCTGCAGCTAGCCGACTTAAAGGTGCAACAGACAGTAATGCCATGGCAGGTCAACACCTACCTGCATAATCAAAGAGGTATAGACAATGAATGGATGGATGGATGGATGAAGACACCACAAGAGGCAAGAAAATGTGTAATAACAAAAGGGGATATTTAGGGGGTTTATTCCTTTTCTTGTGTTTTTTGTGATTTGAGTGAAACAACCCTTTAATACGTATAGCAAATAATATTGCACCTTAACCTACATCAGAATGAGGTCAATATAACCCACATTATTATTACAGTTTGCTTGCAGGTGTTTACTATTGTTCCCAAATGCAATGAAAACACAATTTTCAATCGTTATGTCACAGCTTTGAATAAGCGATACTTTGAATTACAGGCAGCAGAGTCCCACTGCGCTGTGTTATGAATACACTGTATAGGTGAACTTTAGCCCACAGGAAAGAGAGGAAGCCTTTCTATAAACTGTAGCTCCAAGGGGGTCATCAATGTGCCGGGAACATACTTCCTGACTTCCTGCCTTCAGTGTTTACTAGTCTCAGCCTCAGACGATCCCTATACCGTCTGATGCATCGCCTGATCATTGTTAAAGGATACGACCAGCATCGCTTTATTATTGTTTTTATTACCATTAACAAATCCCATGAAAAGGTAGCAGTGAGTTTAACCAATTGACAGACAATTCACTGTCTGTGTGATTAGATAGATTATAAATAAACAGTATCAGCTCATCAAATGGTCCCCAGGAACGTCCAATGAAGTCTTTAGAGGAGTTCGAACAGCTGTATAAAGTATCATCAGTGGCTCTGAGAAGCTTTGTCAATGCTTCAAATATTTAATATTTGGAGGTCTATGCTGCAAACTGGAGTGTTCATGGAGTTTGAGACACATTTTTGGAGTTGAACCCATATCAGTACCATCAGAAGTCCAGATATATTGTCCTAAGCTGCATCAATTTCTTCATTTTCTTCTTCTGAATCCGTCCCCTTCAACTCCCTAAACTTTATCAATAGTAAATCACTAGATTGCCTCTTTAAATGTGAGCTCATAGTGCAGGAATTTAGCCCAGATTCAATGCCAATAGGCTGAATTCTGGCTTCTGGCATTACGTCTGTGCCCTAATTGTAGATCAGTTTTATTTATGCAAAGTAAGTGAGTATTAATATTGTTTAAACACCATACAGATAATGACAATTCCTACTTTATGTATCTATTTTGCTATGCTAAAGTCAGATTTTTAGAATAAAATATATTATATATGTGACAGGAGATAAAAGTAAGGGAGAAAATGAATGAAAATAAACAAAAATAACATATTTACGTACACTTTGTTGCCCCTGATATTGTTATTATAAATGTCTCCTGACTCACTGAATCATGGGTCAGTTTTCAATGTTATATGGACCATCAGCTCCGTGTAACATTGCACATTATAAAATGTCCATATTATTGGTCTAAAAGCTACAAAGCTTTAGTGTTTACAAACCAATCTTGTCCTCATGAGGGTCTATATACACTTCCTGATTGGCAGGCCAAAGGATGCAAGATTTCATCACTTCCTGGGAAGTGAGGGGGAAGGGGCCGAGGAAGGAACAGAGTTCAGTGGAGGGGATGTTCATCAATTAGTGGAGACAGACACACAGGCCTGTCACATCACACTTCCACTTTAACACCACAACACATGGTCAGCAGTGCCATTGTCCTGAACAGCTGGGAGACTTTCCCCACATTGGGAACCAGCACTTCTGGGTATAGAGAATATTTCTTGGCAAAAATTTAAGTTTTTCATCTTTTTTTGTCGGTTTATGCAGACTAAACATGATGCTTGTAACTTCCTACAGTATAAACTAGCAATGACTCAACTGCAGTGTTGGACAAACAGCAAACAGCTGGCTTTAAATGCAACTCTTAAATGATGAGATTAGATTACTATCCACTGCCACTGATTTAGTGATTTGTAGTTAAAGGGACATCCTGATGTCAAAGTTGAAAATGGGTTAAATATTTTTGTTTTTAGATATGTGGAACAGTGGTTGAGACCCTTGCAATGGGCTGCAAGACAACTCTGAGAGGTTTGTGAGATGATTGAGACAATAACAAGAAAATAAACATATTTCGTCTACAATTTTTGATCTATTTCTTCAGTCTTACTTTAAATATTTGCCATTTTCTGTTAAATATTTTGATAATTTGACCTCTTCAGATCTTCAAAATCAAAATGAAGAAAAAGAAATCACTCATAGGTTGACACTCAGCAACAAGTTGTCACATGTGGACATTGTTCTTATTGAACGGTCATGAGACTAAAATGTATAGAAACACTGTTTATCTATTGAGACAGTGTACTCTAGATATTTCAGTGTGTATTTAGGACCTGCTTCTTTGACTGTAATGGAAATATTGCCTGTAAAGTAACCTGGACCGGGTCAGGAACCCCGAGGTGAATAAATAGATGAGTCTGCAGCTTTCAGACTAAGGTCATTAAACTGGAGTGTTCTTGTATGTGTAAATATATTTGGCCAATGAAGATGATTTTGATGAATAGTTGATTTGACTATTCAGACTATTTTGATATCTGAATAATCATTTTACTCATTTGTCGCAAATATTTGCTGGTTGCAGCTTCTCAAATGAGATCAGTTGAAGCTTTTCTGTGTCATACATGATAATAAACTGGATTTCTTTGGATATTAGATTGCTGATGGGACAAAACAACACATTTGAAAATGTCATTATGGGCTGTAGAAATTAATTTTCACTATTTTCTAAGACTTTATAGACATAACGATATATTGAGATTAATTTAAAAAAGAATCACCAGGTTAATCTATAATTTAAAATGTTTTAGTTGCAGCTCTAGATGAATCCTAGGAGTCATGAGATGATTACCACAGCAAGAAACAGGGAAATGGTCAATTTTGATACTTACAATTGTGTTGTTTTGGGTTTTGTTTTCAGTGTTTTCCCTACATTTTAAGTTTCCACTTTTATACAGTATCTTCATATCGTCAAGCCTTTATCCCTTACAGTCAAATGTGACCCATTTTTACAAGAACTGTAAAAACACACTATACACATTTCTTTTAGCCAGACTTTTCCTAATGTGACTCACAGTATAAAAAAATGGAAATCATGTTTTAAAATTTTTGTGCAGCTGATACACATTTTTATATATGCAGATGTACAAATTTAACCTGTGCATATAAAAAAAAGGTCTTAAATCAGCATTCAAACGTGTTGCTGTATTCATCATATTCTATAACATGTTCTCTTGGACCATAAAATATTGATTGTGAATGTCTTTTTTCCATAATATTAATCAAGTAGAAGGATTAATAAAACAATTATTAATGACTGATGGGGGAATTTATTAATGTGAATTGGTGTAGAGACTAATTATGAGTCAGATTAGTAACAGTATGTGAGGGTTAAATCATTCAAATTCAACAATCTGAGAGAAAAAAATGCATCTTTTCACACAAATTTAGCCCTAATCTCTGGACGTGACCTCTTTATGACCTAACCAGCTGCATATGGGCATGTCAGGTGCATCTGGGCATGTCCTGTTGGACAAGTCTGAACATGACCGCGGACGCTCACCATGTTCCTGGGATTTGACATGAGGAAGTGTTGAGCCACATGAGCTGGCAGCAGGTTGAACAGGATCCTCTTGTTGTCCAGTTTCACCTTCTCCATGTCGCCTCTCTCCTCCTCCGCCTGCACAGCATCAGCAGTCACACATGGCACAAGCAGAGAAAAGAGGCGAAGGTGCTTATTGAGTGACACACATGTGGATCCAAAGTGAAACTGATGCTCTGTGTTTAAAGCACAGTGAGTCTTTATTGTAGCCGAGAGCTCAAACAGGGGATGTAATTACTTGTTCTTATCACTAGAGGGAGATAATGATTTGCAAACAAACATTCACTGTCATTCTCAAAATAGAAACAGGCACACTTTCATTTCTACACACAGTTGTGAATGCAAACACACACACACACAAAATATCCATTATATCAAGCCGTTTCTACTTAGAGCTGAATACTAAAAAATGAAAAAAAAAACTGCCAACGCAGCGAGAATATTTCAGCCTGTTTCCATCTTCAATCAAGTTATTTTAAGAATTAATTGAAAATTAGTGTCTCTATAGTTTTTTATGAGTACTATTTTATTTAGCTTTCTAAAACAACTATAGTAGAGTAAGGTGAATACAATTTAAAAAAAGTTAAATACATAAATAGGTGAGAAATTAAGAGGAAAAACAAAAAAAAAATCATAAAGAATGTCAAAGATTCTGAGTAATGTAGTGAAAATGGGACCCTGTGCTCACAAAGGATTTATAATATTACAGTATATTACATATATAACATTAATAATGATCTAGAATCCAACTGTGCACACACATACTAATATGGTCTGGATTGAAGGTGTAAAAATAATCATGCTCTGTGCTCTGGCTAATAATAATAATAGCCAACCTGCTCCACCACATGAGCTCCTGCTGCCTCAAAATAAGACTCAATACAGACCAACATGACTTGATAAGAAGATTTTTTCCAGTATGTAAGAGTCCTGTATGTACAAATATAAACTAATATGTAGATTTAAAAGATAACAGGTGAGTTATAAATATACCTGAGTGGCCCAAAGGTAGTCGAGCCTCAGCTTTAAGTCTAGTTGTCTTGAGTGAAGAGTCAGAGCTCCACAAAACAACATGACAGCCAACACAGGATCGTAACCCCGAGTGTGTAGAAAACCACCTCTGAAACACACACACAGAAGCAAAATGAGTAGTTTGGTTATTTATATATTTTTATTTTGTTATAAAGAAAAATACAATAATTTCCTTAAAGGCAAATTGCAAAGAATAGATTTAAAGATACACTTGCATACAGTACTAACAACAAAACTGCACCTATATCTATAATAAACACCATGCAGCTCAGTCTTACCCCACGGCTTGCCGATAGCCGCTGGTCTCCATGACGACGGTGTAGGTAACGGAGAGGAGGAGGAGCAGGATGATCTTGGGCAGCGAGGACACTCGGAGGTAAGGGACGATGGTGAGGGTGCCGGCCACGCAGGACAGCAGGGCGTAACCCATGTTGGGACCGGCTCTGTCCACGGCCGTGATGTTGTCGGGTCCGACCCCGAGCGAGTCTGCAGCGACGTCCTCCACAGAGAAGCTGGTGTTTGTCCCAACTCTACCCCAAGGAACACATCCCACCTGGAGGAGAGGGTGGAAGAAAGTGGATTACATGAAGAAGAAACAACCAAACACTGATATATGCAGGCTTTTTTATCGGTTTAATATAATTTAAGAAGATGCATATGGCTTTAAGATATAGAGTATGTTCTGCTTTTACTGTGGGTTTCATTTTTCTCATTAACCCTTACATACTGTTTGGGTCAAATTTACCCATTTTGACATTTGACAGCTGTAAAAACATCCTAAATGTTCTTTTATCCTGATATTTGACAACTTTTCCTAAAGTGTCCCAAAATGCACATAAATTAAAACATTTTAAAATGTTTTGATAAGATTTAAAAAATATGAATTATTAGGATTTCTTTTTATGATGTAGCAGTGAAGACTGATGGCTCTAATGGTTATACAATAAACCCCACAGCTCCATAAAGTTGTTGTCTTTTTTTTTAAAAATTTTTTTTAAAAATTGTATCTTTATTTGGAGCGGACAGGTAAATAAACCAGCATAGCAACATTAGTAGAAATAAAAACAAATGTCCTTCCAGTTTTGTTTGTTTTGAGTCCAGAAGAACACCATCACCAGCCAACCAGGCATATGAGTCCATAGAAAGTACAGTCATGGATCGTGGATCAGATTTCGTTTGTCCTTTGTAGTGCCCACTCTCCTCTAATAACTTTAAATTGCACATCAATAGTTATAGAGTAACATCAGTGGATACACGTTGCTATGTTATATTTTCATGTCTTTGGTAAAATGGGACATGATATTGTGTGATAGTAGGTGTTCTTTCTCCAAAAATGAGTGGTGTAAAAGCTAAAAAATACACTATCTGAAACATCACTCAAGGTTTAATCAAACAGTTATTGATGCTTTCTAAACACATCTGTGGTTCAAAATTTGACGCTTTATATGAGGGGATTCGTAGACCGGCTCAAAATTGATCTGAATATGGGTGAGGAATATGAACAGTATGTAAGGGTTAAAAAAAAAGTATTTGGTAAATGGATTGCATTTGTAACGCTGCTACTCTACTCTACTCTTCTCTTTCCACCACTCAAAAAGCTTTTACACTACAAGCCACATTCAGCCATTCACACACGCATTTATCAGCTGATGGCAGGCTGCCATGCAAGGTGCTAACCTGCTCATCAGGAGGAGCTAATCATTTACACACACACACGCACATGCACACGCACACACTCAGCACAGCCGACGGGAGCAATTTGGGATTCAGTATCCTGTCCAAGGAAATGAGGAAGGTTTAGTGCTCTAATAACTAATCAAGCAATAAAATAAAGGAGCAACAAAACGAGAAACTGATGACGGTATTGATAAGGGAATAAAGATTTATATCATTAGTAAATCTATTAGGCTGTACTTTTGCAAGCTTTTGGCATTAATATAACATACTCATAATAACAAGCTGCAGGTATAAAGTTAAACTTGTTAACCAGGTTAGTTCAGTGTGTTAACATGCTTTCATTTTCTAAATATGACTAATGCAAAATACAGCAGAGGCTGGTTTTAATGTCATTTTGCAGATATTTGGTCGTAAAATTGAAACTTGATGATGGAGCCAGATGGAAATTAAATAGGAAATCAGGGAAATATAGTTCATCATAATTTGTAATTCATCCTGAAGGGGACGTAAATATGTGTACAACATTTCATGGCAATCTATCCAGTGGTTTTTAATCATTGTTTTTGCTCAAAACCCACAAAATATTCAGATGATCATCAAAAGTCATTCAGATTTACCCTCTGGAAACCTCGTATGTCTGCACAGATATTAGTGCCAATCCATCTTGTAAAAGTTAAGATATTTCAATTAATACATCCAATAGTTATAGAGATTATCGCTTTATACATTGTTGATTTCACACAACGTCGTGGTAGCTGCAGATGAGAAGTCAGATGATTCAGATGACCTCACAGTGTGGCTAAAGGAAAAGTCAGAGGCTCAGCAAAGTCATTAAGATTCATTAGCGGAGGCTGATGAATGTCTGTAGAAGGTTTAATGAGAATCAGTGCAGCATTGGTTGAGATGTTTCAGGTGGATGAATAACAGACGGACCTACGTTACTCTCACTAGAGTCACACTGCTGCTATCGTTACAGTAAAAACTCAGAATAGTTACCACTAATAGTTTAAAGAATGTCAGGCTTTTGCTTCATATTCTTTTAAACTAATGTTGCTTTTACAAAATACTAATAATAAGCTTTAAGACATCAGCGTAGGCCGTTGCTCCTCTGGTGCATCTTTAACCTTTGTGTCGTCCTCCCGGGTCAAATTGAGCCCGTCTGTTTTTACTGTTCCTTCTTTCCTCCCTTCAGTCCTTCCTTCCGTCTGTCCTTCCTCCTTCCCTCCGCCTTTCCTTCCCTCCTTCCTTCCTTCTTTCCTCCCCATTACCCTCCTTCTTTCCTATGTCCTTCCTTCCTTCCTCCCTTCCTCCCTCCTTCCTTCTTTCCTCCCTCCCTCCTACCTTCCTTCCTTCCTCCCTCTCTCCCTCCTTTCCTTCCTTCTTCCTCCCTTCCTCCCTCCTTCCTTCTTTCCTCCCTCCCTCCTACCTTCCTTCCTCCCTTCCTTCCTTCCTTCCTCCCTCCTTTCCTTCCTTCTTCCTTCCACCTTTCCTTCCTTCCTTCCTTCTTTCTTCCTCCCTCCCTGCTTACCTTCCTTCTTCCTCCCTCCCTTCCTTCCTTCCTTCCCTCCTTCCTTCCTCCCTCCTTTACTTCCTCCCTCCCTCCCTCCCTCCTTCCTTCTTTCCTCCCTCCCCCCTACCTTCCTTCCTTCCTTCCTCCCTCCTTCCTTCTTTCCTTCCTCCCTCCCTCCCTCCCTCCCTCCCTCCCTCCCTCCCTCCCTCCCTCCCTCCTACCTTCCTTCCTTCTTTCCTTCCTCCCTCCCCCCCTCCCTCCTTTCCTTCCTTCTTCCTCCCTCCCTTCCTCCCTCCTTTCCTTCCTTCTTCCTCCCCTCCTTCCTTCTTCCTCCCTTCCTTCCTTCATCCTTCATCCGACAACAGGAGGGTTAACATCACAATGACTACATTAACCCATAATGAAAACCATCAAAGGCTGCAGCTCCTTTGTTACATCTCTTCTTCTGCTACACCTGTGCTTTATACACACAATCACAACCCACACAATTACACACACACACACACACACACACACACACACACACAGGAGTTAGAGGCCGCCTCGTTCGGGGGGTTAACGCTGTCACAGGCTGATTTGCGTTTAAAGATATTTTAATGGGTATTTTACACTGGAAGAATAAATGTTTTATCCTTGTGAGAGTCTGCAGCACCATCTGCTCAGCTGCTCAGCGTTACTCTGCCAGCTCGTGTAAACAGGGGAATCTGCTGTGATGAACAATGAAGCGATGACACCGTTTCTCTGTTACTCATCAAACTCAAGTGCTTTTTTCCTGCACTATTGTTTTATTATAGCAATTAAATGCTAATGCCACTATATTTTATTTTATTGTATCCCTCCTATTTAGCATTTAAAAGCAATATATAAGCAATTGAAAGAAGCTTGGTAGCACTTTACATGCCCACTCATACTCTGTTTTTAGTGTTTTCCATGTTTTGATCATATACAGGACATGATGAGTAACCTGGGCCTCGTTTCCTCATAATAATCGATCTTAGAAGTTTTGAAGTGTTTCCTGAGAGGGTTCATAGAAATTTATACGCGCATCTTTGCAAAGCAGGACTGAAAAGCAAGTGTTGTTAAGAGCTTCTTACTGTCAGCTGCCTGTGATGATGAAGATGATGCTGAATACATTTTAAAGCAACTTTGCATATTTAAATGTGTATAAGCCGTGTTATAAATAAAAAATACACACATCACACATGTTTTTATGCTTTAAATTCAGTATTCAATAAGCAAACCGAGCTTCGTGTGCAGTAAACAGCCTACAGTCTTTATAATTCATGTCTCTGGGTGGAAGACGGTTTGTGAAAGTAAACTTTGATTGATTCGGTTCATGCTCCAGGCTGATGTTGCTCTTCCAATCATAATAAAGATGAAATTTATTATGAATATGTGCGATTCAGTCATGATTTCTGTATGAGACGTGCTGTATGTAATTCAGAGGAAAACATCAACAACATAAACAGAAAGAAAAGAGGAGATGTGGAACCTGAAAATAGATCCGAGAACTAGTAAATTCATTTTTGTGTGAGATCATTACATCACTTAACAAAGAATATCAGTTTTCATGTTTAATTAGTGACTTAAAAATGAAGATAAACAATGAAAACTGAAATAAAACTTATGTTTTTGGTTCCTCTTGGATGTTTTGGAGCTTTTTAAGATGCTCTCAGCCACCCACAAGTGTTTAGGAGTCATTTATTAATATATGAACATTTGTAAGAGTGTTTTAAATTATGATGCTTTTGGGGAAAAACCTCTTAAGCTTAACCTTTGTGTCGTCCTCCCGGGTCAAATTGACCTCGTCTGCTTTGACTGTTCCTTCTTTCCTCCCTTCCTTCCTTCCGTCTGTCCTTCCTCCCTCCCTCCTTCTCTCCTTCTTTCCTTCCTCCATCCCCCTTTCTTCCTTCCTTCCTCCCTCTCTCCCTCCTTCTTTACGTCCCTCCTTCCTTCTTTCCTTCGTTCCTTCCTTCCTTCTTTCCTCTGTCCTGCTTTCCTTCCTTCCTCCCTTCCTCTTTTCCTTTCTCCCTCCCTCTCTCCTTCCTTCTTTCCTCCCTTCCTTCATCCCTCCTTTCCTTCCTTCTTCATCCCTCCTTTCCTTCCTTCTTCCTCCCTCCCTTTCTTCCTTTCCGTCCTTCTTCCTTCCATCTTCCTCCCTCCTTTCCTTCCTTCTTCCTCCCTTGCATCCTTCCTTCCTCCCTCCCTTTCTTCCTTTCCGTCCTTCTTCCTGCCTTCCGTCCTCCCTCCTTTCCTTCCTTCTTCCTCCCTTGCATCCTTCCTTCCTCCCTCCCTTTCTTCCTTTCCGTCCTTCTTCCTCCCTTGCATCCTTCCTTCCTTCCTCCCTTTCTTCCTTTCCGTCCTTCTTCCTGCCTTCCGTCCTCCCTCCTTTCCTTCCTTCCTTCCTTGACTCGAGGACAACAGGAGGGTTAAGAGAGCTCATAAATTTCAATACATTTTTTTTTTTTTTTTTTACAATCATCTTAACTGCTGATGCTTTTAGGAAACAAGACCCTGGATACTCATTTCCTCGTGTGCATGATTCTAATAATATCCAGGTTTCATCTCCAGTGATGTTTGTCTTTGACTTTTTCTACATCGAGCAAATCTGTCATTCCTGCTATCTTAACAGTTGAGGACATTAACCTGTTGGAGGGCCCTTAGTGGGCGGTCACACTTACCACACAGCCTGGGTAACAGAGTAGGTGAGCAGGACGAGGAAGACAAACAGCACAGTTCGGATCTGGATGGTGAGGCAGCCTGGGTTGGCACTAACACCGGAGGAGAGAGCGGGGAGGAGGAAGAGGGAGGAGGAGGAGGAGTCAGTAAATTAAGCACCTGTTTATCGACTTCAATAGCATTTTGGACACATCATTAGCCAGGAGTGGAAATGAAATGAGTGCATTTTTTCGGCGTGGCTCATTATGCACCGGCCTATTAGAGGAGACGGTTTAAAGGATATCATGACAGACCAATGTAGCGTGATACCACCGAGTCATATAGAGGGCATGGATGTGATGTCACTGTAAGGGAAAGTCACCACAGTCACAGTATTTTCAAAGCTCTCAAATGTAAAAATGGGTCAAATTTGACTCTGAACGGTAAGTAAGCGTTAATTCAAGGCAAGAAAGAGAATGAACGAATTTCCCAAAATGTCAAATAACACTAAACATGCACTCAGGCTTTGTTTAGTAACAGTACAATAACAGAAAATTAATATGATAACAATTTTGATAATCAATTTATGGTCTTTATAATACAAAAAAAGCCAAATATTTGGTGGCTCCAGCTTCTTATTTGTGACAATTTGCTGTGTTTTCACTGTTATGTTGAATTGTAGATTTATTATATTTGAGTTATTGGGGGGGGGGGAAAGCCATTTGAAGACCAGAAGATCACTTTAGGCTTTGGAAAGTGTGTGATGAGCATTTTCCACTACACTACTGGATCTTCAATTCCGATTTTTTTTTTAGATTTTTAAGATATTTGTCAATTCTTTTCATAGTATCGCAGCTCTGCACATTTATATAATTCACCAGTTGCTTTGTTTTGCACTCAGATGTGTCGAGGAAGGTGGTATCACATAAAAAAAAGTATACTACCCTCTAAAAAAATGCCTGTGGGGTAAGGAGTGGTGGAGGAGTGTGTGTGTGTGTGTGTGTGTGTGTGTGTGTGTGTGTGTGTGTGTGTGTGTGTGTGTGTGTGTGTGTGTTTGGGGGGGGGGGGGGGGGGGTTATCCTACCTGAACGCTGGTGAGGTGCAGGTACATGACACAGGCCACATGGAAACACACGCACAGCACCAGCAGCAGCAGCACCAGCATCCCCCTGAGAGAAGAGGAAGAAGAGGAGGGGGAGGAGGAGGAGGGGGAAGAGGAGGAGGAGGAGGAGGAGGGAGACTAAAGTGAGGAAGGGCTTTCCCCAGTTTCCCACTGAGTGCATTTGACCGCAGCCTCATTTCTAAATGTCTCACTACACCTTCGCAAAAATCGATCCAATTAGGTTACACGAATGGATAAAGTGCAAGTGTGGGCGGGTGCGTGTGTATATGTGTGTGTGTGTGTGTGTGTGTACGTACTGTGGGATCATTAGCAGATAGATAAGGCCAAACAGAGCGGTGAGAATCAGAGAGAGAACCACTGCGCCGATGAAATGGTCGTCATACACCTGGTAATACTGAGAAAGGACAAAAAGAGAGAGAGAGAAAGAAAAAGAGAGAGAATGTCAAAATGGGAAGCATCCATCCAAACCATCTGTTGTGATGTTTATCTGGGTCCAGGGAGCAGTAGGTCAGTCTGATATATATTCATTTCCATGGGGGGAGAAATCCTGACCCTCCTTTTACACACTGAATGCACAAGTGTGACACAGTATAAGGTTATTATGTTTTATGTATAGAGTGACTGTGAAATGCTTCTCTGGGCCGTAGTTATATGCAGGTGTTTGGTAGAAGGTTGCATCATTGCTCATGGCTGATTTCCTGTTATTTATATGGATTTTGAATATAATATATGTCTGTGTTTTTCCATTTGAAGCCCAACTACCATCTGAAGTTACGTGACACAAATGCTCAAATCTGGACATTGCATTTTTTTTTTGATTTGGGAGGTTTATTTCTGAGAACCGTTATTTCATCTATAGCCATAAAATCCTGTTTTTCTGCAAGGTTTTGCCAGTTCAGTTGGCCCCAGTTTAACCCCATATATTATGACCTTCATGACACATATCCGATGACTTTCCAGTAACAGCAGCATGGTGACATTAATCTCCTCTGGGACCCCCGGGGCACAATATTGTTGTTGGGCTGACTCCCACTATAGATGGTAGGACTCTTAGACCTGAAACTTTCATTTTCAACCCTTACATACTCTTCATATTTTACACCCTCGCAGTAAGAATCTCCTCATAAAAACTGTCTAAACCAAATTTTGAACCACAGATCTGTTTAGAAAGCATCAATAGTCGATCTGACTGATCAATAACTGTGTGATTAAACCTTGAGAGTGTATTTTTTAGGTTTTATACCACTAATTTTTGGAGAAAAAACAGCTACTATGACACAATATCATGTCCTATTTTACCTAAGACATGAAAATATAACATAGTGTACACTCAAAAATATGTGATGACTTAATGAATGTATTTTTGAAAATATTGTTTACATGTTATTACATTAATTAATGTTTTGCTAATTGCAACAACACAAACATTTCAGTATTGAGTTTGAGAACCAAAATATTTAATTTTACATTTGTTAGGAGACAAAGCTATGACAAAATGTATGTCTATGGGAAAATAGAAGAGCGGAACCAATTATGCTCAGGTGGTGTTGCACCCAGGTCACTAAGGTGAGGGACGCACCCCCCCTCCCCTCAGAGACAACTTGGGAAGAGAAACGTTTGGTTCACGTCTTCATTTCTTCGGACATTTCATATGTTTTTCAGGAGCTGAAAGGCATCGAAACGTATTCTTCTTGTTACTGTGGTGCTAGTCTTGGGACCCGTAACAATAGCAATAATGATTTAAATGTTATTTTATATGTAAAGTGTAAAATGAGCAGAACTTTATGGAGCTGTGGGGTTTATTGTATAACCATTAGAGCCATCAGTCTTCACTGCTACATCATTAAAAGAAATCCGCATAACTTCTATCCTATTAAAACTATTAACTATTCATTTCACTAAAACACATGTCAATAGATATGGGTAACTGACATTTGGGGTGTTTTACAACTGTCAAATGTCAAAACTGGTCACATTTGACCCGAACAGAACGGTATGTAAGGGTTAATCTACTGTTGCCAACAATTCTCTGACACAAGCTTCTCAAATGTGAATGTTTGCTAATTTTTTCCAGTTTTTTATGATCGTAAACTCAGCATCTCATCCGTTTTTTTGACTGTCGGTTAAAGAAAAGTGACATTTCATACACTGAATAATCAATTAATAATGAAAATATTTTTGTTGTTTCCTGCCTTACAGTACTGCTATGATAGAATAACACTAACACCACACTACTAGATGTTCTGTGCAATTAAACACATTTACAACAAATGAGCTCAATCTAGTAAACCAAAACAATTAAAGCTATAAAAATAGATTATGACACACACTCTGACATTGTACTTCTATTCATTGTGCTATTGTACTTCAGTGGTGCAAATTCCTGAACGAATCATATGGATTAAATCTGGGGGGGTTTTGGGGCCACCTGGGGTTGTGCATCTGTTAATTCAGTCTTGAGCAGCAGCAGAAAAATGGAGGGGAGGGGAGTTAATTCTGTGTATCTCTGATTTCCTGAAGTTATGTAACACTGAATCTAATCCTCCTGGACTTTAACTAAAGGTCTCAAGAATGGCTGAAAATATCAGGGAAGATGGGAATACTGGGTTAGAAAATAAATATCGACTGTTTGCATTGCATTGTAGTCTGCAGAATGCTAATTTCCTGCGTAAAGGTCTTCACTCTATTCTTCATCTACCGCGTGCAAACTATTAAAGCTTTAAACATTTGGTGTAAAACATGTGTGCAGTTTTCCCCAGCAAGGCTTGGTAGGATACAGACTGTTCTGGCTCTGGTGTCTTCTCCCCTTCTGGACATGCTCAGAATACCTCAATTAACAAGCTTCAGATGCACCAGACAACCTCAAATGGCACCTTACAATGTAGAAAAAAGAGGCAGCTCTACTCTCCAGCTTCTACAGGATATCTGAGCATCTCACACACTCTCCCTAAGGGTGAGCTTAGTCCTTCCACAGGAGTTCATTTCACCCGCTCATCATATTCCTTTTTGGGACGCTAACCAAAGCTTCTGAAGCAAAGGTGATGTGTGGAGTGTGGTTGGAGCTACACCGTTAGACTCGAGCATAACCCTGCTGATTGCAACTAATTCTACCTGCTGTTCTCACGCTCTGTGTTACCCTTGTGAGTAGAAACTAAAGGATGCTTAAGTCCTTGACTTGAGGCAGCAACTCACTTATGAGACACAGTTAACTAAAAAGGACAGAAGGATGGGAGCTCTCTAGGATCCAAAATCACCTGTCATCTTCCCCAGATTATATTCACAGCTCATAAAGACAAGAAAAGCTGTGCATTAAATTATACTTCAGAGTTTAAAGGACCAGTGTGGGAGATTTAATTGCAAATAGAGGTGAAGCAACCACATAATTACTCCTCCCACTCCCCTTCCAAGCATGCAGGATAACCAAACCAAATAGAGCCTGTGTTTGGTTTGTCCATTCTGGGCTACTGTAGAAACATGGTGGGCTCTGTGGAAGAGGACCTGCTCCCTATGTAGATATAAAATGCTCATTCTATGGTGATTATACACTAATTAAAACATATTTCTGAATATTATATTCCTTCTCTGCTGAGTCTGTTCAGCTATGTGCCACTAAATTCTACACACTGGTCCTTTAAAGGGTAAAATCTTGTTTTTGCTGACTTCTCATGGTGTCTCAGCTTGCTGCAGTAGTGTTACTCTTAGAACTTTTAGGGATCCACTTTTATTCTACCAAAATGCTGTAGAGCAGGGGGTCAAACTCATTTTCATTCAAGGGCCACATACAGCCCAATTTGATCTCATGTGGGCCGGATTATTAAAAAGATGGATGGAAGGAAGGGGAAAAAAAGGAAGGAAGGAACGAAAAGAAACAGGAAGGAAAGATGGAAGAAAGGAGGGAGGGAAGAAGGAAGGATGGATGCACAGAATGAAGGTAGGATGAAAGGGAGTAAGGAAAGATGGAAGGAAGGAACAAAAAGAAGACAAGAAGGAAATAAAGGGAGGAAGGAAAGATGGAAGAAAGAAAGGGAGGAAGGACAGATGGAAGAAAGGGAGGAAGAAAAGATGGAAGGAAGGAAGGAGGGAAGAAAAAAGGGAAGGAGGGGTGGAAGAAAGGGAGGACGGAAAGATGGAAGGAAGGAGGGAAGAAAAAATGGAAGGAACGAAGGAAGGGAAGAAGGAAGGGCGGAAAAGAACACAGGAGGGAAAGTGGGCCAGATTGGACCCCTCGGCAGGCCGGTTGTGGCCCACATGCCGCATGTTTGACATCCCTGCTGTAGAGCATCATATATTAATCTGTTATCATGGTAACATTAATGATTTATCATTAACGGTAGCCTGGTAACATGAAGCGATGAGCATCTTCTGAGCTAATAGCAGATTAAATGTGGGTCAGCTGGACCGAGCTATTTCTGGGACAACTTTTTTGGTCCAAACAACACAGTTTCAACTCGAGTTTTAAGGCTTACTCATCTTGAAAAGCCGAGATATTACATGCTCCAAAAATACTCTCATGTCATGCAGAAATACAGTAAAAAATCAAACTTCTAGAGATCTGATGTGCAATTGGATCTGAAGTTGTAGAACGTTGATGTGTCCTGAACTCCACCAATGTCATTCATATCACTGTGAGCATTAGCATTTAGCTCAAAGCAGTCCTGTTACTTTATATGGCGCTTTAATTTCTCACCTATCAATTTAAATGTCTAGATTTCACAAACAGACACTGACACACACACACACACACACACACACACACACACACACACACACACACACACACACACACACACAAACCCTTCCCTGTTGTGTGTCTCCTTTATGACTCTATGGACTCTACCCACGCACACACAGGAGAAAGATATCACGTGTGCCGCTCAGACGTTCCCAAATCATTATCTGCACCCCCTCCTGAGATTGTGGGTGGATTCATCATACAAGACACACACACATGCACACATGCACTCACACACACAAGACATCATAGACAACAGGCGTGGAGCAAGGGAGAAAGGGGAGAAGAGAATTAGAGACTGTGTGGGGAAAGACGGGGGGGGGGGGTGCAGTCACGAAGCATGTTACCTTGCGTGTAATTAGGAAAGTGTATATTTGTTACATTCTGTATCCTTTTTGTAAATATAAATCCAAGTTATAGGGCTTCTCTTGCAGATGTTCAGGCTGCTGTCGTCCTCACCCTGCGCTCCCTGTCTCTGTTCCTGTAGAACAGGGTGACGTAGTTGAGGTCTGATGTCTTGGACTCGGTCTGCCGTGCTTCGATGAGCCGCCCGATGTAGCGGTTGACGCGTGTTCCCGGTGAGTGCTGCACGGCGGCGGTGGAGAAGGACGTCCTGCTCCTCAGCTTCTCTGGCGCAGTCCGCAGGGCTCTCCGCTGTCAGACGCAGAGAGAGAGAAAAAAAAAAGACAACACAATCAAATCTCTGCAGAGGGCCGAGCCTGACTGATACGATGAAAGTTTTGAGCTCGTGCGCTGGTGGTGAGGCATACTAATGTGTCTTGAGTTGTGTGAGGTCAGCGCTCAAAACTGTTTGTTATACTGTAAGTTTTTTTTCGAGCTTTAATGGAAACAAGATGAAAGTCTTACAACCACGCTGGCCTGGCCATGAGAGGCTGTGAGGCTCATTACTGCACACAGCAGCAAACATACATTGTTTAATGGATGAAAAATGGAAACTTTACTTTTCTTAGAGCCTTACCACTAATACGTAGCCCCCGAGGGGACATGGAGGTCAAGAAAAAAAATCTGTACTTATCTCGGGATCCTAACTTAGTTAACTCAGGATCCCGAGATAAGTACAGATTTTTTTCCCCCTGCTCTCCGTGTCCCCTCAGGTGCTCCGTAGTGACGTCAATGTTCTTCCGGGTCAGTTTGGTATCATTGAAGACAAGAACAACAACAATGGAGCAGTTCATAGAGTTTTATTTCGAACTTGGCCTCAAATATAAAGATATTAAATCAGTTCTTGACAGAAGGCCAAATCCTCCTCCATGGTTCCACGTTGCCTCTTGAAGCTAAGTTATTCCGATGGCTGCTGAACTGATCCGGAAGTACATTGACCTAGAAAAGTTATCTCAGGATCCCGAGATAGGTATGTCGGGATCCTGAGATAACTGGCCTCTTTTTTTTTTTTTCCACCTTGTTTTTTTTTGTTTGCCTCATGTCCCCTCAGGGGCTCCGTACCACTAACATATAGAATGAGCTAAACCTAAATTAAGCATATTTATATGGCACATTATTCCTAACAATCTGTTACTCATTTCCACTTCCAGTAGTTACGGAGCTACTTTATCAATCATCTGGAGTTGTGTTTCTGCCCACTTGATTAAAACTTATTCAATTAAAACTTACCAATATTCCCTCTCTTTTAGCTCTGTTTTTACTCTTTACCAACTCCTGAGGGAAATATCTGGTTCTTTATCTGCTTAATTGCTCCACTACGTTCACCAGCTAGTCTGCAGATAACTGCGTCTATTTGCAATTTGGTGCTGAGCTTCTTCTCTAAAACCAGCTGCCTCCTGTGGCCAAAACATGACACTATGAGAGTGCTGAGAGTGAACCAAAACAGCCAGAAAGCAACTTAATAATGACCGAAAGTCGCTTCGAAGCTGCATAAAGCTGAGCGGAGCTGCAGAGTTACTGATAAAACTCAGTTCATCACCTTAATACATTATTATTACAAAGAAAATATCCATCAGAGCTGCTTTACTGACACAATAAAGCTCTTAATACAAGATGAGCATGTATACACTCATGTAACTACACACATTATTATAGACATGGGGGAGCATACACTAATCAGAGACTAAATCTATCCCAATTGTAAAGCAAGAAAATGAAAGTATGTTTTTAATGACTCTTAAAAATATCAACAGCAGCTGAAGAGGCACTTCAGATGAACCTGCGGGGCAATTAACAGATCTTATTTGGACTATCTAAGGACTCAATGGATGCAATGACCAAGTAATGTGCTTTCTTTTTAAACATCTGGACATCAGTCTGTTGTAGAAGAGAGAAATGCAAGTCGGGGGGGATTCGAAAGTCGTGAATCACTGTTATCAAGTAAAGATATTAGTGAATGGACAACTTTCTCTAGGTTAGACAGGCATAAAGATGGCCTAATTTTAAATAATTAAAGGTCTATTTTTATGTATTGTGGCAATTTAGGACATCTCATGCTCATCTTTTTAGGCTCAGCTCTACATTGTACTTGCACAGCCAACAATATGGACTTTTAAACAATAGAACAGGTGTATTTAATAACATTAACAGTGGCTCTGGACCATTTAAGCATCCCAGTAAGCCAGTGAGCATGCAACATCACCTGGGACTGGTAAACCTAAATGCAATACAGACATGATTGATGTTATTAAATTGCACATGTGCTTTTTTCCTGCAGTGACCAAGTGGCAGCTATCACGGCTTGAGGCTGAATCCAATGCGGAAAGTCCCACCGACGGCCGCTAGACGCATTAACTTCTCTCTATGAGTCAATCATTAACTTCAATGAGACTTCATGGTCTTAATCTCTAAATTCAGGCCCCGCTAATAAGTGCGCTGGAGGTCATTATAGAAAGCACTGCTCCGTAATAAGATGTAAGGACTTATAGAGGGGCCTTGATGTTTGATGTGTGGGTGTTGATGGACAGCTGTGATTGACAGTTGTCTCACCTGCTGCTCTTCCGCGGCTGCAGGACTCACACCGACTCAGACTGTTGTTGCAATATTTCGGTGAGTTTAATGTTACTTGATTATAAAACCTATGTCTAAATATTCAGTATGTGGTTGTGACTGTCAAACTAATTTCAGTTCAGGGGCAACTTACAGCCTAATTTGATCTAAAGTGGGCTGGAGCAGTAAAACCAATACATCATAACCTATAAATACTATATAATATATGTATAATACATATTATAACTTATAACCCTAGTAGGAGATACTGATAAAATGTGTCCAAGCCCACTGAGGGAAATTTGTGTTTCAAATCTGAACCATATTGCAAGTCAGTTATCTCAAGTTTGGACGTCTACATGCAGATCAGAAGCTTTGACTGTGAATGGTGAGTAAAAATAAATGAGGAAAGCGGCATATTTTATTAAAAAACTGGAATTATCTTTCTGTAATTTTCATACATTGCAAAGTTAACCCTCCTGTTGTCCTCCGGTCAAGGAAGGACAGGAGGAAGGAAGGAAGGACAGATAGAAAGGAGTAAGGATGGAGGGAAGAAGGAAGGAAGGAAGGAAAGAAAGGAGGAAGGATGGAGGGAGGAAGGAAGGACGGAAAGAAAGGAGTAAGGAGGGAGTGAGGAAGGAAGGGAGGAAAGGAGTAAGAAGGAAGGAGGTAAGCAAAGAAGGAAGGAAGGAAAGAAAGAAAGGAGTAAGGAGGGAGGAAGGAAGGAAGAAAGGAAGGAAAGAAAGGAGTAAGGAGGGAGGAAGGAAGGAAGGAAAGAAAGGAGTAAGGAGGGAGGAAGGAAAGAAAGGAGGAAGGAGGGAGGAAGGAAGGAAGGAAGAAAGAAAGGAAGGAAAGAAAGGAGTAAGGAAGGAGGAAGGAAGGAAGGAAGGAAGGAAAGAAAAAACAATCAAAAATGATGGGGTCAATTTGACCCGGGAGGACAACAGGAGGGTTAATACCAGCCAGATTGAACCCCCCCTCGGTGGCCCCACATGTTCCCTTGGTGGGCCGGTTCCGTATGTTTGACACCGCGGCTCTAATTGAAGTCAATGCAACTAACAAAGCTGAAAATTCATCTCTGACCTGTGAAATAAACAAGACTCGCTACATGTCCTGCTAATCTGAGATACAGGGTGGCATGTTCTATCCAAGAAATATTAATGATGTGTTTAACTGTATGATGAGAAAGGGTTGGAATAGACCTTTATCCATGTAAATCTTAACTGGTAGGCTAATCTATCATGCACGGTACCACGGTGATGGATTTGGAGCAATTTAATTGGCTTCAGCAATCACTGATGTTATTAACTGCACCTGTGTGTGTTTCCTGCTTTGACACCTCAAGCAGCATTATGCTTGTATGCCTGCACCCCTCCTCCCATCATTTAAAGTTCTGCCTGCTTTTTCACTACAGCATATGAGTGTATCTATATATATATATATAACGTGTCTATACAGTATGTTCACTGAGCTTTTTCTGACTGCAAATGAGCTGTAATTTATCAGCTTCAGGTGTGTTTTGGCTCAGCTGCATATGGAGTTTAATGCTAGTGTAGAGGTAGCGAGTCAACATGCATCCAATTAACACGTTAGCATGCATGTCAACAGCTATTTGATGCTGATATTTAGCATGTAACGTTCATTATTTTAGCATGTATAAGCATGTTTCACTGTTGTGTAGAAGTTAGTGTGTGTTTTTAATTGCTTGTTAAGGTTGCATGGATTATATAGGTGTGTCCTGGTGAATCACCATTCATGTGGCTTAATCAACATTATGCCAAAATTATGCTATGCTATCCTCACAATAAACTGTAAAGAGCTGCATATTTGAAGACCGTCTACATTGAAACTACCACTAATTATATAAAGAAAACATAAGGCATTGTGTAGCACAGAGTATGTCATCATCTACTTTATCTATCATACAATAAGTTTACTCAACTAGTCTCAACTTCAAGTATTATAAGATATATTTTATGTATATATATAATTGACAGCTACAGTACTAAAAATAAAACATGCAATATTCTTCAAATTAACACCTGCATCTATAAACATTAATTAAAAACACAGCGACTGTCACTCTCAATCTGTCTCAGTGGAGGTGAAATAAAGATCATAATATAATTTAGTTTCTTCTACAGTTTCTACATCCATCTTAATAAGTAAGTTTAAGTAGTTCAAGTTGGGTTTTTTTGGATGACGCAATTTGACTTGACACAAATTAGGCAAACTGTTGCACGAATGTTAAGAAAACAGCACACTTGACATGTCTTTTTAAAAAAGGCTGATATGTAACAGAGGCAAATTAAATGCAATTAAATGCTCTGTTTGGTTTGACTTAATTAGGAATAATTATTAAAAAAAAGATTACAGGACTTGTTAGAAGAGATTTGTTGCAGTGTAGTGCTACATGATGCTTGGACTGGAAATTAGAAAAAAGATGCAAATACTCTAAACCAATAACAGCTGTATCATTCAACAGTTTAGGGAACACATCATGCATCACCAGACTCATGAACAGTTTACACCATACTGAACACTGCACTAAAGGATGCTGCACTAAAGGATGCTGCACTAAAGGATGCTGCACTAAAGGATGCTGCACTAAAGGATGCTGCACTAAAGGACGCTGCACTAAAGGATGCTGCACTAAAGGATGCTGCATTACAGGATGCTGCACTACAGGATGCTGCATTAAAGGATGCTGCATTACAGGATGCTGCACTAAAGGACGCTGCACTAAAGGATGCTGCATTACAGGATGCTGCACTAAAGGACGCTGCACTAAAGGATGCTGCACTACAGGATGCTGCACTAAAGGATGCTGCACTAAAGGACGCTGCACTAAAGGATGCTGCACTAAAGGATGCTGCACTAAAGGATGCTGCACTACAGGATGCTGCACTACAGGATGCTGCACTACAGGATGCTGCATTAAAGGATGCTGCACTAAAGGATGCTGCACTAAAGCATGCTGCACTAAAGGATGCTGCACTACAGGATGCTGCACTACAGGATGCTGCACTAAAGGATGCTGCACTAAAGGATGCTGCACTAAAGGATGCTGCATTACAGGATGCTGCACTAAAGGACGCTGCACTAAAGGATGCTGCACTACAGGATGCTGCACTAAAGGATGCTGCACTAAAGGACGCTGCACTAAAGGATGCTGCACTAAAGGATGCTGCACTAAAGGATGCTGCACTACAGGATGCTGCACTACAGGATGCTGCACTAAAGGATGCTGCACTACAGGATGCTGCACTACAGGATGCTGCACTAAAGCATGCTGAAATTAAGGCATCATAGACAATCCTGTGTTATGAAGTGCAATATTTAGATTGATTTATTTCTACTAATCGCAATATACCTACCTTTTTAAACTTTTAAAGTGCAATACAATGCAACATCTGGCTGTATACATAGGTACTAAATATTGTGTATGTATGTTTGACGTGTGTGTGAGAGAGATTTTTAACTTACATTTTTCTATTTCTAGTTGAGAAATTTCATTGTATACCCGTACAATCACAATAACCTATTCTTTTCTATTATATTCTAACAAATTGTGCACAAGAATTATTATTTTAAGCATACCGAGGCGACTGTAGCTGATCTGGTAGACAGATCATAAGGTCATAGGCTGCTTTCAACATCACTTTGGAAAAAAGCATCTACCAAATTCATATAATGTGACATTTTTTTGAAATAGTGGCATCGATAGAATTCATGTTTTTCATCACACAGCTGCCTCCTCTCAGAAAAAGGCTGAATTAGCATGATACACTTTTGCAAGAAATTGGCAGTACTGAGTTGGACACCAAAATTAACATAACAGCAGTCTGCAGTAGGTCATCAAAAAAAATCAGCATTCATCATTTGTCTTCTCCAGTAAACAGGTTTTATAATCTTTGGCCCCCAAAAACAATTTGCAGCGTCATCATTCCATTATAAAATTCCTCTCGGTCACAATGCTTGGATTTTGGCGACTTGGACACCGTAATCATGCAACAATGTGGCTAATGCTATTAGAGGAGATGATACCAGGCTGTGGGTGATTACCAGCAGTCATAATGCAGCATCATCAGAATCATGAAGCACTAATGCCTGGCTGAGCTCACACAGTCGGGGCGGATTACAGCTTGAGGGCTATTTTCTGACAGCCAGACCCTGTGATGTCACGATCACCGAACCGACCCAGGAACCAACCAGCAAGCGCTCGGACTGAGTAACTGCTGGGTCATTGTGGTGTAAAAGTCACCCAAAGATACTGAGAAACACACGAGCAAGTTTGAACTCATGCTCATATGATGCACGTATGCAAACACACATGCCCACATAAACACACATGTACAAACACACATGCAGAGAAGCTTGAGAGCGAGTTCACGTCAAAGAGTTGCTCATGATATCTATTCCACTGCCTTACTTTGTAATACAAGCATACTGTAGTACTTATGATGCTGCGAAATCTAGAAATCTGGATTACAGTGGTTTGTGTGTGTGTGTCAGCCTGAGTGTGTGTGCGTGTGTGTGTGTGTGTCAGCCTGTGTGTATGTAGCAGATTAAGAATCCAAGCAGGATTTTGCTCCATCACAAATGGTCATACAAACCCATTAAAATGATTTTATATCACCTAGATATATTTATATCCACTCTTCACTGTATTGCTACTCTCATGCATGCAAACAATACAAAGTAATCTTATTTTGGTCAAAACTCTGACACTGCCTCTATATTTGGATGCCTTCACTTTGCACGTCACACACACTCACACACCTTGTCGTCGTCCTCGCAGGTCATGACGTTGGAGAAAGGGATCTCGGCCTTGAACATCTTCCTACAGTGCATGAGCTGCACCAGCAGGTAGCACACCGTCTTGAACTTCATCCTCTTGGCCGGTTTGATGTCCGACAGAATCAGACCGGGAAAGATCTGGAGAGGAAGAGATGACAGAGAAATAAATCAAAGGATGCTGAGAGGTATTATACACAGGGTTGAGAAGGTTAGTTTGGAAATTTAATATGTTACCCTATTTAAAATGTAATAAGTAATGTAACTATTTCAATTACAAATTTTACCCATTAAGCACCAAAATCTAAGTCCAGCTGTGTTTCATGGATACTGACATGATTTATAAGGGAGATCATTTCTTATAAAGCAACATTTATCTCTCATTTGAAAATGTATTCATTAGTTCATGTAGATTTTGGAATATAAAATAAAGATATTTGATGAATAAAGTGGGTTTAATTGGTACTGTGACTCCATTTAAGCCCATGTGTGCTCCTAATAAGCCCACGTCATGATTTATTTATAAAATGTAAAAAAAAATATTGATTTCAAAGAATTTAAAACAGCAATATATGTATTCAGTAACATGTTAAATATTTAAAAATGAGGAAAAAACCCTCCTGAGTAAAATCTTGAAGGTCTTTCTTCAGATGTAACCTCCTTACATCAACATTTTCATGAGTTCGATTTTGCTTCTGGTAATGATTAAATATCTCCAACATGCTGAAAATGTGTCTTTGAATCTCACACATAAACTTTTTCTCATTTAAGACTAAAAAACAGAGAAAAACCTCCCAGATGATTAAAATATGTTCACCTGACTGTAAAAAAAACAGCTAAAGTTCAAAAATAAAGCCTGAAATCATTTGTTGTTGCAGCATCGCCATGGAAATGAAGGTGTTTGCATGTCAGAGTACCAACAGTTAGCACATATGTCAACTACTAAAAGTTAAATAGCCAATTGCTGCATCTCAAATCACAATTACATCTGTGTAGCACACTGTGTTCATTATGTACTTTCTTGTGTAATGTGCAAATATCGACCGGTTAGTGTCTCAAATCAGACCCAATAAACCTACTGATGGCTTATATGTGACAACAGTATAGTGGTGCTTAGTGTAAAAAACATGTATAATTTATATTAGTATAACGCGGCAATGTTCACCATAGTTACAATGTCCTCGGTCGTCATTTCCTGTTTGAAAAGTGGTCCCTCCCCTTCTGCTACAGAGCCAAGATGGCGACCGTTGAGGGTGAGAAGCGTCTCAACTATCATAGTGCTGCATGTTTCCATACTTCTCAGTGTGAACGCACTCATGTGTACTCAAAATATACACATAAGTGTAAGTACAGAAGTACGAGATTTGAGACACAGCCAAAGTTTCGCATGTAGCCTTTAGCATACCACAATGATAATGTATAGTGTGGAGTATTTTACAGTTTTTAATATATATATCATATAATGTAATGTTTGGTATGTTAGCATCAAGCGGCTAGTTCCCGTCCTCTGAAATGATGCCAACGCGGAAGTAACTTAAAACTGCATTCTATCAAAAGGCCACCAGGGGGCGACCGTTTTGGTGTCAAAAGGACTTCCGTCTCTATACAAGTCAATGGAGAATTCACCAACTTCTCACTTGATTTCTAACCTCAGTAAACGTTTTCAAAATGTGTTTATGGTCTCAATCGCTAGTTTAAAGCCTTCTTCAATGCAGTATGATGTTCATTTGGGACATTTTGGCCTCCCTGATTTTATATGTGACGATAAAGCAGGGTATGCATTAGATACTATTGGCTTCCGAGCAGCAGTCCACAAACCAATGGGTGACGTCACGGATGTTACGTCCATTTTATATACAGTCTACAGTTAGCATATATAAGCCCATATTTAGCATAGCAACATGCTGTGTTATCATTAACTCAGACTGTAGCTGAAGTTAATGGGAGTCTGGTCATTTATCTTACATTGGAAATGGATCTTTTTATGCTGCTAACTTCAGAAGGTGACAAAGTGAAAGCCTGTTATATGAATTTTAAAATCTACAAGCCGGCTGTTTGAACACTTTACACTCTCTGAAGCCTCACATATATAATTCAAGCGGGCTTATATTTAATTTATCTCTTAAGAAAATGTTTCTGAAGTTCTAAACTTAAAACTTAAAAGTCCTCTTTTCACCTACAAGTTTCCAGATTACTATTCTTGGAAAACCGACACGCGGCTTCTTTAATAATGAAACACCTGAGGAGACGTTTGGATTATACGGTAGTAATGGTTGGGATGAAAAGGAATGACAGAGGAGACCATGAGTGCTGTTGGGGAATCATCTCATTCATAGAAATAAAGTAGGCCTGGGTGGGATTTTAACAGTAAACTGTGAGCGTGTGGTGTTCGAAAACCTGTGTGTGTGTGTGTGTGTGTGTGTGTGTGTGTGTGTGTGTGTGTGTGTACGAGTAGAAACACACATACTCTGCACATGTACAGTTGGTGTGAGATAGTGATACTAGCCATGTATGTGCCAGCTTAACACATGGCCTCCCCTCCCTCTACGGCATCAGAGGATTAACTATTACAACACTGACAGATGTGTCACCTCTCCAGTTGTAGGCTGGCAAGAGAAAGAGAGAGGGGGGGGGGACGGGGGGGGGGGACGTACTTTGCGTCTGTGTGATGGAACGATGAAAAACGTCTCTATGTTATGTTTCTGGAGGAAGGCGTGCCTCTCGTGTCCGAAGCCCGGCTCCACCTCGTAGTCTCCATTCAAACACTCGAGGGTGGTCCTTGTGATGTGCACCTTGCTGAGAGCACAAGCGGGGGGAGAGGACGAAAAGCAGTTAGTGATAAAAGTCAGGCGGCGAGGTCTCAAATCATTATTCCTCTCATTATTTTTATCTGTCTAATAGCCCGTCGGCTTGCTCAAAATTCATCACAGTGGAGAAATGTTCATCCTAACGACTCATTTAATCTGGTAACGAGTCTTAAAATCTTATTACTTCACTTGAAACAAGATAAAATTGAGCCAACGAAGTGACCTCATTTCACTGTGTTTTAAATGCAAATGAGCTTGTTACTGTATACGTGAACGATGTGACATTACTTTAACAAAGTGTTCGGACTTATTTTTAACTGCTATCTTTTCTTTCTTTTTTTTTTCAATATGAGATAAGGTGATTTATTAAAGATAACACTATTTTATCTTATCATGAAAAGACCAAAACCAACAATAAATTGCAGGTATTGCCTGATAGAGCTTATATATCTGTGTGCTTTTAAACGTCACTGGTGTTAAACCTTTATGATGAGCATGTGCTATTTATTCTGAGATGACTCTATAAACTATTGGATCCCTGAAAGTACAGTACAGGGTAGGTGTTATATGCTAATGCTTCAGCCTGCACCTTTATAGTCAAAAACTGCATTTTTTTTGGTTGTATATATTTCCAAGGGAGAAAACAAGCACATATGATTATCTACTTTACATATTTACATGTGTATTTGAGTTGCATATATTTAAAAAAAGGCATAAACTAAACTAAAACCTACGTTCGTAAGACATCTTTTGCATGCACAGGGATGCTGTTTACTGTCCTTTGATAATCCTTGAGTATTTATAACAGTATCTGTTGCAGAACCAATACTGATGAGTTTGAGAAAATGCAGCTTAGAAACACTCAATAAGTAGAAAGGGTCTTATTGAACTGACCTAGATGACCGCGGGTATTCAGCAGAGAAAACACAACAAAGACAAACCCCGAGGAATCAACTACTAGATCTAGACGGATAAATCAGCTCAGCCGATAAATCTGCGGATGTGCTTATAGCAGATATGTTGGTATCGGCTTATAAATGCACGTTGGCCGATAAGCAACGAGAAATTACAGTCAGGAAATGCCTCAAATGTAGTTTTAATGTAATTCAGAAACAATATCAGTGTAAAATCGCTTGTTTTCCACTGTAAAATATCCTGCTTAGCATATATCTATATATTTAAATTATCCTTATCAAAACAATGTGTGTGTATTTTGTTGCTAATGTAATAAAATGTGAAATGTCCTTTTTAAATATCAAATGTCAAAGTGTCCATCAGGCTTGATAAACTACGCTTCCCATGTTCATCATAATAAGGAGATAAGTCACACAAATGGAAAGGTATTCCTCTTTTATGGTATTCCTCTCCGTCTGACTCCTGTATCTATATAATTATGATTTTATAGTTATAAGATCTTTATCTCATTATAACAGAAAAACAAGCTCACAATCAGGAAAGATACAGATCTATTGAATTATTAGATAGAGATGTAATTACAAGATATTTACATTTTTAAAAATGGATATGCCAAGTCATAACTATAAAATATTTGTTTTTATTTCTACTTTAAATGAGGGATTATCCCCAATGTGCCTAGTAGTTATGAATAAATTCACCAAAAAAAATCGAAAATTAAAGAAAAATCACCTTTGAAACATCAGGATGTGGCAAAAAAACAACCTATTTTGTCATTTTTCTAAGTTGATTGTTGGTATTGGCTTTATCATTAGTTATGTTTTTGTTACATTAATAATAAGAATATAAAATATGTCATTTTCGGCATTTAAAGTGGACTTTATCTATAAAAAAACACATGTAGAGTAACTACAGTATAAATACATTAAGAACACATTTTGCCATCTGTTAATGCTTTGCTTGGATGCATATATCATGAGGCCTTATTCTGTCTCTGTTGCTGGGATACTGTGTGTCTGTGTGAGTGTGTGTTGCGTTCACAGTCCTGTTTCAGCGGGTGTAACAGTCAGTACTTACCCAGGCAACCCTCCGGCCTCCATCACATTTGCCAGCGTGACATCGTTTGACCAGACGTCATACTGCCATTTCCTCAGGCCCAGCACGCCACACAGCACCCGTCCTGTGTGCAGGCCCACACGCATGTTCAGATCCACCTCTGTCGCCTCCACCACCGACCTGCAGGGGGGGAGGAAGGAAGGAAGGAAGGAAGAGTGTGAAACATTCATCTAGAACTTTTGAAACATATCCAAGAACATTTCACCTCCGTGCCTTTCTCTGTTTGCAGATTATATTACATTTGCTGACGTAGTTCATCCAAGAGTTTGCATGGCTCTCAGGATGTCAGTGTCCGACATTATAAAGTCGCAAATTTGCAAGATAAATACACTCATAAATTTATGAGAGAAAAACTCGAGAAAAAGAAGTCACATCGCCTCACTTTGCAACACTGGAGAGACGTTGCTTGTCGTGCATTATGCTGCCGTGGAAGAACTGATCTAATTGTGCTTTTCAGTTGGGTTTTGCATTGAGGAGATACTTGTGTAACTGAGCGTTATCAACACCCATATTTACATAAGTTATAAAGTAAAAACATGGAGGCTCTGCTGCTTGAACATGAGGCCACACATTTATTACTCATCACTTTTCTGATCATTGTCAGGGCCCGGTAGTGTTATGTATTTTGTAGGTTTAGTTTTTGTCATGTCTACTTCCTGTTTTATTTTGGTGTGTTTCACCTTGTCTTGTGTAGCTTCCTCCCCTCCTGTTTGCCTCCCTTCCCCTAATGTGTTACACCTGTGCCTCGTTATTATCCAGGGTATATATGTGGTGTGCTCTTTCCCTTCTGTGCGAGATCGTCTTGTCAGTTTCGTGTAAGAGTTCCGGCGTTCATATCTTGATTTATATTCTAGTGTATCGACCAGTTTTGCCTTTTGGATCCCGAGTTTGCCTAGTGATTTTGAACTTCTGCCCTGTGTTTTGGATTTCCCGGTTTTTGACTTCTGGACTGATTTAAACTACTGAGAACTCTTCATCCCTGTGTCCCTGTCTCTGCATTTGAGTCCACCTGGTCTGTGCTTGACAATCATACGTCAACACACTCACTTCCGTTCTACTTAAGTACAGTAACAAAGTACAAATACTTCATTACTTCCCACCTCTGGTCTTCCAGATCTCATCCTGACCTCTACAGTTCCCCTAAATTGCCATCTCTTAATTACACTTCACATGGTAGAATATACAAGCTGACAACACGTTGCCATCTTCTTGTAGCTTTCCCCTGTTATTGCAGTTTTGCACAGCTACTTAGAGGAACACATGGTTACTGAGTGCTCTCACAAAGAGTGTTTGTAAAGCTGTGAAATTGGCATCAGCTGACATTTCCTAATGATAATTGTTGACATGCGTCAGGCCTAACGAACTGATTAAATCTGAGACCTTTAAAAAAAAATCTGGAAGCCTTAAGGGGGCCCAAATGTTTTCCACATTTTTAATCAATTTATGATATAAATTATGCATTAATGCTCGCTGAAAATATTGTGTATCATGTTCTAGATCCTTGAGAGACTGTTTACATCTGTTTAATTATATAAAAAAACGGCAAAAAGAATTCATCAAGCGGTGCCCAAACTATTGCATACGACTGTAGAGAGGTGTAGTTTTGACAGAGAGTGTGTTTGTGTGTGTGTGTTTACAAGGTGGAGGAAAATAAAATGTGGTCTGCCCATCAGGCTGAAGGAGGCATGTCACACACACACACACACACACACACACACACACACACACACACACACACACACACACACACACACACACACACACACACACACACACACACACACACACACACACACACACACACACACACACACACACACACAGAGAGAGAGGGATGAGTGTATACAGCAGCACCTGTCCTCTGAGATAAAGGGCTCCTACAGCTGCATCCATCCACTCTGACAGAGCGGCAAGGAAAGAACATGACAGGCTAGTGTTCACACAAGGAAATGAGGTGAAGGCGCTCTGTGTATGTGTGTGTGTCAACATGCTAGTAGAGTGAGGAGTGGGAGAGCACACATGTGAGCCACTAAATTGAACATATTTCTCACTTTGCTTGATTGTTAGCAAACAAAACAACACGATACTTGCTGTTTTATAATGTTGAGCAAACCTTAAATGTTTGGCTGTCTGAAATGTGACAGAGAGAGAAGAGCTGGCAACATGACTGAAGAATGCTTAATTCTGTTTAAGCCAGGCTTGTCCAAAGTTTTCCATAACGGGCCATAATGTGGCTGCAGGTTTATATTCCAACCAAGCAGGAGCAAAGCAGGCTTGACTTGATTTTTGGGTCTTTTTTTGCCTTTAGTGGACAGTTGGTGGCAGAGAGGCCAACAAGACAAGAGGAAAGAGAGAGAGAGAGAGAGAGAGAGAGAGAGAGAAAGGGGTATGACATGCAACAAAGGTGCCCTGCCAGACTCAAACCAGGGACATTGCAGGTATATGGCATGTGCTGCAACCACTCCACAGGCTTGACTCATGTAATCATCTGATCTCAGTCTTCAGACGGTTGATTGGTCAAATCATGTGTGCTCTTGATTGATTGGAACATAAAACCTGCAGGCACACAGGCTCTTTATGGACTAGTTTGGACATGTCTGGTTTAAGATATTCCCTCTTAAACACTGAAGATAGAAACATATTTGATGCACAACTTTCTCTAATTACTCAAAGAACTTCAGCACAAAGTGAGCAGCACCAGCAAGATAACAAAGTAATATAAGCACAACTGCGTTCCTGGACATGCTCAGAGAACTACTCTGAAGACTGAAAACGTTAATTACTGTTATTACTCTCTGCAGCCGTTACTAAACAAACTTCTGTAACCATTGTCTTTGTGGCTAAAGAACATGTCACCCAATGCAACGGTGTGCCTCACTGTTGCGTTAATTGTTTTAGGACAACAAAAGAAGTGTACAGCACGGAGGAATCAGGATGCACACACAAAACTTTTAAGTAGATCAGTTTGTCGTTGAAGTTGTCTGAAATCACCAAACGCAAATATGAAATAATACACAAAACACTGCTTGGTTGAAGATTAAACAACAGCATACATACAGGGTGGCATCAACTCATCTCAACGAGCAAAGAACATTTCTAAACTATTATAGTTTCTAAGAGAATAAAGAAATTCTTTGATTGGTCAGCCTATATCATTTTACCCAATAGAAAATGACCACGGAGCAGAACCTATATATATATGCATATGCATGTCTTACACTTGTCATGCATCCCCAAAAACAGAGCCTCAGGTCATAAATGATTTCTTGACACCTTACTAGGATCCCCACATCCAAGACCCAGCGCTTCTACTTTATTTGGATGTAAGCCAAGGCAGAAGAAGAGCAATGGGCCTCCTAATTATAAGAAAACACACATTCCACAAGATATACAGTGATAGGGAAAAATCAGCGATCTTACATCTGCAATCTTGGATTAAAATGATCAAACTAATCGTTGGTCCTTCTTCACTTTTAAGTTCATTGTTGGTTTGGCTGGTTTGGCTCTGCGTGTAAGATGAAATATAGAAAATCTGCAGCCTTATCCTTTTTAAGTCCCAGATGCACATTATAGAGAAGGTCTGTGTGTGTATGTGTATGTGTGTGTGTATGTGTGTGTGTGTTTGTGTATAACTCACGCGATCGTATCAATCATGTCCAGGCCCATCTCCACACAGCAGTGGGCGTGATCCGCCTTGGGTTGGGTCAATCCCGACACACAGTAGTAACAGTCCCCCAGGATCTTTATCCGCCTGCAGTGATTCTCCTGCAGACGGGGAGAGAAACACACAGATGAATATCTGAACCAACGGGGCCCACCAGATTATTAACCTCTGACAAAACAGATAAATGTGTTTCCATTGGTTACCAAGACAATAAGCGGTGGTGGAGTGGCAGACGTTTATAACCAGAAATAAACGTTTTAAAGCCATACGGTAGAATTAAAGGGTCGTCATTTCAGTTTTTAACCAAGTCCAGGGCAGAGCTTTTTAGGCAGTAATTACTTCATATAACAAAAATAACTTTTTCTGAATTTATCTAATTATAAAATTGTGTATGCAGGTAACCATAGCAACAATACTTCTGCTCCAGTTAACTCTCACTTCTGAAACAAGCATAACAACAGGTTACTAAAAACAAGTGGATGGCAGTTTGATCACTGCTTTTATTTTTTTTTTTTACTTTTGTGATAAGTGGTGAAGGTATAAGAGAGTTAATGCACCTACAGGAGTCCTGTTATAGAAAGCAGAGGTACCGGCACAGTGCAAATCAACACTTCATTTAGTAAGACACCTCATAATGTATGATTGGTCACTTGATATGTAAATATTTTAAGATTTTGACTTCAAACTGAAAAATCAAAGCTTTATGTTGCTCAAATTATTGAAAATATGGCCCTGCTTTGTTCTTACAGTTTTTACCCAGCTAAAAACAACAAAACAACAAAGTACACATATTAAAAGACATAATTTGGACATGAATGCTTCATCACTTCATTTAGGTCCACTGCTGAAAAAAAAACTGCAAATTTATCGCAAAATATTAGGACTATTTCTCAAGATATTATGACTTTAATCTTTAAATTATGACTTTAATCTTTTGATTTTCCAACTTTTTTTCCCCTCAAAATGTCCCCAAAAGGCTCTGAAACTGGCATGCTTTAAAATATTAATAAACTTTAATACCTCTCAAGCACCATAACTGTTCCTAAATCTATTCTTCTGCTGATTAAAAAAAAAACAACTCAACTTGACGACTCTTTGAAAAGAAGTAAAAGTTCAGATGAGTCCTATGACAAGCTCAGACAGTAGGAACTAATTAATGTCACGTCTGCGGCACATTTCTGAAAGTTACTCACACTCGCTACATGAAGAACAATTGTACTTTCACTCCTGTCACATGAGATTTGACTGTATATGGAAACTGCATGGAAGCTGCAGCTGCATCTCTGCTCATGTAAATCAGATTGTGTGTGTGTGTGTGTGCGTACTTGTGCAACTGTGTGTGTGTGTGTATGTGTGTGTGTGTGTGTTTGTAGTTGAGGCCAACTCTAATTGCTCCGACATGCTCTTGAAGTAGAATCCCACCCACACATTCCCAGACAGATCAGCTATTTGTCACAGTGCACATTATGCACAAAATCTGCAACGATGACACAAAACACAAATACACACACACCTTGACAACACGTGGACACAAAACACACACACACATACATATACCTGCACACGCTGCAGCACAAGCAGCCGATCGGTCGCATGCAAACATGCTGTACAGGTAGTTCGGTTTACTTGCACACACACACACACACACACACACACACACACACACACACACACACACACACACACACACACACACACACACACACACACACACACAGAGGGTTCCCATTTGGCAGTGCATCACACACACACAGTCATCAGAAAACTGTAATGGTTGACCCTACAAAGCTTAGCCTGCAGGCTTCCTCTGAGTGACAAACATGTACATGCACACTCACAAACACACACACACACACACACACACACACACACATACACATATAATACAGAGGATTCATGACAACTGCAGAGTAAGAGGCGGAGATGAGAAGAGAGGAGACGGGGTGCTCTGGTTTTCTGCTCACGGGAGCAGAAAGATTCTGGCGTGGGAGGATATGAGAATTCAGAACGTGGATGATTATCCCAGCACAAGGAACAGAAACTGTGTGTGTGTGTGCGCGAGCGTGCGTGTGTGTGTGAACATAAATGAGACAGAGGGAGAAAAATTATCAGCAAGCCATGTCTCAAAAGAAAGGTATGTGTTTGCTTTTGGAGACAAACTTGGGATCTTTTAAACCATCTGATTGTTTTATTACAGTGTCTCCAATTAGGGCATGATTGATTTTGGGTCGGGTGAAGGTTAGGGTTAGGCATGCGGCGTCTGTTATGGGTAGGTTTGGGTCGAACCTCCAGGGAATAAATGTGTTGGGTAGCATACAGCAGTCAGACAGGCTCAGCAGCTGTGACAGAGCCGATTTGAAAGTGAATTTCTCCCTCGCTTACACGACAGGGTATAAATCTCAATTAGGATGCAGCTGCAGCTAGACACACACACTCACACGCACGGACACACACACACACACACGCACACAATATATCCTCATCACTTGATTTCCATATAATGGCTTACTGAGCGCTGGAGCACTGATAGCAAGCCACATATCACCTTGTATCTTGCACTTTCTCTCCCTCTGTCTCTCGCCCAGCGTTAAGCCATGACTGATTGCTGAGATGCAGAATGAACTCGAGAGGGATAATCCTGCTGATCATGTGACTTTTGTATGTGTGTATGTATGTATGTGCGTTTGTGTGTGTGTGTGCGCGCTCGTGTGTGTGTGTGTGTGTGTGTAGAAAGCAAGAGTAAACTGTCTGAAGAGATCACTTGGCCTCGTATAAGAAGAGGTCAAGCATATCGTATATGTACATGAAGGGTTGAGTGTTGATGTGGTGTGACTGACATTCTGGGTGTAATTGAGTTAACAGTGTAACTGGAGGACTCTTGGTGGTGAGCTGTTTTTCATAATAGGCATAAAAGGCATGTGTAAATATGAAAAATCATTGAATATATTGCGTAATTATTCAAATTTAACGGGGAAGATAAAACTAAAGTCTCTGGTGGAAATCTGAGGTTACCTGTAGAGAAAAAAAATGCTCAAGTGCAACTAAATTTGACATGAATGACATTTAAATTTGTGGGCTTATTGTAACATACTGCACTGTTTTAACTAGTGTTTGCATTTTAAAAAGTGCTCTACATTAAGAATGCATTTGAATAACAAACTTATTTCCATTTAAAATCTGTTATAGTTCATCATGGCTCATAAACAAGCATAGAAACACTCGTGCATAACTACTTTTACTGTTCATTTCAAAGCTGTTTATTTGTTTTTTTCTGGATATAAGAGGTTAAAAAAACACATACATTGTCTAACATACAATTCCCTATAAAGTTAGTACATGTTAACCAATAAACTTCCCAATTATCTGTTTGTCCATCTGATCAATCTAAATCTAATATTCACTCTTTATTAGCTCTAGTTTGGTCTCCACCAATTCTTGAGAAGCATGTTCTTTCTTCACCAGATAGTTGTTAATTTATCTATCTGCTGTTTGATGTTGGACAGGTAGCGTACAGTAGGTTTATCAGAGCTGGAAACAGCCGCCTGCTGCTGCTGGAAACACTGAGCGCTAAAAGAGGCAAAAGCTGCAGAATTGCTCATAATTCTCTGGATTGGTGATGGTCAAGTTTTTTTGGGATGCTCTAGAGTTTAACAAACCAATATTAGCTCAAGGTCCACAGAGACAGAGGTCTGTTTGTGACTGGAGGACACTGTCTCCCCTTGAGATAGTAGTAGGCAGTGAGGCTGATCCTTTTGGGGAAAACAGGAGGCACCCTGATAGTGTTGCTATAGCAGTCGAGGTCAGATATGTGTTTTTCTGTCGCTATCTGAATGGAGTAGAGGTAACTGTAGCCAGAGGTTGGATATGGTGAACCCAGAGGGATGGAGGACAAAGGCCCGGAGTTGTGTCTAGGCAATATTCTTATCTGTAGACAAGTAGACTAAAAACTATATATGCTGTAAATGTGTTGGATCTGACCATATTTGGACATCCTGTGGCATTATCTGTGTGGTTTAAAGTCTATCCCTGGAGGACAGAAACTTCAGAATTGAAGGAAGCATCAGAACATAACGTGTACTGATTATTCATTCACTTCTCCTTGATCAAGTAAATAAACCTTTCCAATGCAAGACATCCAGGACTCCTGTCTACTCTCCACTGACGTATGGGCTTCATATTTAAAAATCATCAGTCTGCACGTGCAAATATGCTCGTGGACATTTCCCTCACAGTTATACGGACATTTGGCTACAGTGTCGGTCACGTTATAACAGGTGGACATAATTGTCTCATTTCAGAATTCATCATTTGTCACGTGAGCCAAATCCATCCACTTAAGAGGACTGAGAGATGCAGTTGAAACCCCCAGAGCTAGTAAGTAGACCTTGAGTTAAACCTGCAGTTCAAAGCTTTTACATATAAATGAACTTCTGTTATTTTTCAGCCGTTGCCAAACTATTTCACACAATGCCTCTCACTGCTAAATATACTGAGCATGCTCTACGGGCAGAGCATGCACGATACAGACTTCCACCAGCCGAGCAGCTAACTTCCTGTTAGCTTTCTGCTAACTTAAATGGGGACAGAATAATTTAATCGTGCAGCTCTTCTAGACTTTCCAAATGTTATCAAACTAAATGGATCAAATTCTGATAGTGAGATGAGTCATTTCACAGGTGCTGTTTCACTCAAAACTATGTATCCATCGTTTTACAGCCTCAACAGAAGCAACACAGAAGGCTACGGCTGAGCCTGTGATGTCAGTGTGGCGTTGACAGTGTTTTTGTAATTCCTCTCACTGCCAGAAGGGGGAGACAAAAAGCCCCGCAATGCAGCTTTAAGACTATTTTGTCAGCTACTATTTCTCAAAGCTTTACCAAGCGAGTAACTCCTCTATCCTCTGTATGCCCTGTGTGTATGTGTGTGTGTGTGTGTGGTTGTGTGTGTGTGTGTGTGTGTGTGTGTGGCTCATGCAGTATTAATATGATTACAGTGGCCTGGCGGCAGATAACCTATCACTCACCTAATCTTCTTTGCCAGAGAACAACGCTACACAGGCTTACTGATGTACACTGTACGCTACCATACACTCTCTTTATCAAGTGCAATAGTCCCAATAATGCTCACACACACACACACACACACACACACACACACACACACACACACACACACACACACACACACACACACATACACACTCCACCTCCTCAGCCCTTATCTCCCCTCTGTCACTCATCTCTCCCTCTCTCACCCTTCCAGTTCCTTTCTCCTTCTTCTTGACCTTCATTTCCTCCTCCTCCTCTTCCTCCTCCTCCTCTATGTCAGTCAGCCTCACCAGCTTCACTTTCACTGTCTGATCAATATATTGCTTTGCATAATAAATGAGCCCCAGGACTAAATAATACAGTTCGTTTTTCTTGGAAGCTTTTTTTTTTTTTTTTTTTGTGCTGCAGAGGAACACAACAGGCTAAAACAGGAGCTCACAACTGTTTCGGAGACACTCACAGCCAGCCGTGCCAGCCGTGCCTCCCCCTCACTGTAGGCTCACTGTGATAGCTCAGTGACATTATTTCATCGCTAACAAGAGCTATAATCATATCATATCATAACATTTATTGATGTTTCTCTGCAAGTTACACCCTCGTGTGCCATTATCTCACTGAAGCTGGAACCGAAAACGAACAAATGCAACCAATACATTCTCATCTAGCAAAGATATATCAGTATCAGTGCAGTCATATGATGATAAGCAACAAGAAATTACAGTAATGCTTGTTTTAGATCATTTGGAGACATTATCTTACCTCACCTTAACCCACTCTACATGACCTGAGCTGCACTAAACACAGTTAGCTGTAGACCAGCTGGTGATCATAGTGGAGCATTTAGCAGCTAAAGAGCCAGATATTTCCCTCAGGAGTTTGTAGAGAGCAAAAACAGAGCTAAAAGAGAGTATTGAAGAATATTGGACTTGCATTCACCAGTTGGACTGAAACACGACTCCAAATGAATTATAACGTTGCTCCGTAACTGCTGGATGTGGAAATAATACGTTTTTGTTAACAAGGTGATGATAACTTACTGTGGAAGTGGCTAAAAAATCAGTTACTGCAGGTTTAAAGCTGCTATAATTCATATTTTAATAGCAGCAATAGATTAAATCACTATGTGTAATGTGAAAGTTGATGATTCTACCGAAAATTATCACACAACTCTGCAACTCTTATCTGCTCTACAGAGCGTAGGGCTGGGTATGATGATACCAGTGCCAATCCAAGTACGCTTAAAGTGATACTGATACCAACTGAGTACTTCATTCGATACCCATCATGTGAATAGAAGCATTAAATTGCGACTTCACCACCACAGACGGGTTTTAGCTGCTGCAGCAGTGGGTCAATCACATGTTGCATTAAATGAAAGAACACTTGCGTAGGTTGGCTGCGAGCGAGTCCGTACAATTTGTCATATTTTCAAGCTCTGGGTGCAAAAAGGATTGATTGCAGATATCATTTGACGGGAGATGTTTCCATACTACTTGGTATTGATTTATTTTGGTCGATACCTTTTAGAGATATCGAGTACCAATACCCACTAATACCTCATATCTTTCAGCTCATTATTTTGGTTATCCACTCCTCAACGTTACTGCTTTGGTTCACTCTTACTACTCTCATCTTGTGGAAACAGCTCAGAAACAAACACTTTATACTACCTCATCTCATCAGCACCAAACTGCAAACAGACACAGTTAATGGAGCATTTAGCAGCTTAGGAACACACAGCTCCATGTCTGCTGTACATGTAAATAGGCAACTAAGTTTAAAAGATGAGGAGATGATCAGTGTTGTTTTCACAGCTTTTCCACAGTGGCCGAATATATAAATTAAAGTCTGGGAATATTCAATTAATCTTGATAAAGGATAATACAACTTAAATTAGAATGAAAGTATGAAAAAAGCTAAAAAATATAGTATGAACAGTCCAATATATTGTGCCTATTGAGGTGAGATCCCTCTATTGTTATTACATGTAGATAAAAGCATATGGACCATATAGTCATTTGATCATTTTCATTAAACAGCAGCAGATGTAAAGGTTAGCGGCAAGTAGGGCTGGGCAATACATCAATATTATATCAATATTGTGATATTTTATAGATATCGTCTTAGATTTTAAATATCATAATATGGTGACATGGAATAAGTGTCTTTTCCTGCTTTTAAAGGATTCATTACAGGCTTCATTTAGCTTAACAGGCTGTTCTATTATCTGCTTTTATCCACATTACTGATGAATATTTATCAGAAATCTCAATGTGTAAATATTTGTGAAAGCACCGATAATCATCCCTATAATATTGTCAAATTATCGTTATCGAGGTATTTGGACAATAATATCGTGATATTTGATTCTGCCCATATCGTCCAACCCTATAGCGGAGAGGAGATAAAAGGTGGTGTGCACTTACTGTCGCCAGCTCATCAAACTTCCCAAAGAGTTCGTTGAGCAGCTTGACGAGTTCCTGAGCGGTGCACTGAGATGCCAAGCTGGTGAAACCCACGATGTCTGCAAACAGGATGCTGCAAAGGAGAGAGGGGGAAAGACAAAGAGAGAGGGAAAAGAGAAAGAGAGAGAAAGAGAAAGAGAGAGAGAGAGAGAGAGAGAGAGAGAGAGAGAGAGAGAGAGAGAGAGAGAGAGAGAGAGAGAGAGAGAGAGAGAGAGAGAGAGAGAGAGAGAGAGAGAGAGAGAGAGAGAGAGAGAGAGAGAGAGAGAGATTATGATCTAATGCAAAGAGCTCAACATGTCATAACAGCTGATTTCAGTTCTCTAAACACAATTAAATTAAATTGTAGAAAAACAGGGGGGGGGGGTGTTAACAGCACAATAACAGTATATCCCTATATCCCTCCTTTCGCTGACACCAAAATACCCACAGATCGCTCCGGTGCAGACGAAAATTGGCTAATGGCGCTCAAATGTGAAGCAAGCAGCAAGTATCATAATCCAATCCCTAATAAGTGAAAAAGGTGTTTTAGGCCAAACCACTAAATCAATTACAGAGCTAAATTGCCTGCTGCTGCATAGCTGGTGTAGTGGGGTTGAGGAAGGTGTTGAAAGCTACTTAGCCCCTCATTCATTTGCTCCGAGGCAGGCCAGATGGCAACAAAACAAGGTGCTATGGATCTTATTGACTCCCAGCTGAGGGGAGAAAAAATATACTGCTCCCACTGGAGTAAAAGGCTGAGAGATGAGGCTATGTGTGGAGCTGGGTAATATTTTACATAATTTAACATTTATCATAATGCTGATATGATAGCTGAGATTCAAATCAGTGTGTTTTCCATCATCTTTTCATGAGAAATGGTTCAATAAACATGTTTCTTTATGTTGAAAGTTGCTCAAAAATAAATTAAAAGTGCATTCGGAAGCATTTATAAACATGAATATACTGTTTTAACCCTCACATACTGTTCATATTCCCCATCGTCATTAATAAATGTTTTAATAATCTTACGGAGAAAAAAAAGGTGATGGTTTTACTATCATTATTTTATGGTGCAGGAGAACATTTTATATAATATGATCAATACAACATGTTTAAATGCTGATTTTTAAATAATTGCAAAATAAACTTGTATATTTGCAAATATAAAAATGTGTATAAGCTGCACAAAAATTAAATAACAATGCATTTTATATCCATTTTTGTATACTGTGGCTCACATTAGGAATATTACAACTAAATTAAATGTGTTTAAGGTGTTTTTACACCTCATAAATGTGAAAAATGGTTCAAATTTGATCCTGAACAGTATGTAATGCTTATTAAATTACTCTGATATCTTCTGGTATAATTTAGACAAATGGTATCATGGTAAAATGAACTGATATGTGTTAATATTAATGCCAGCTGGTGGTGTGACAACACTCAGAGAGCTACTAACTATAAAGGAATAGTTCAGCATTTTCACACCTTCTGGTGCTAAAAACAACATCATGCTCCTTCCACTTTTTGCTTGTGACAAACACCCCTCAGGTTTTACATTCTCACACTTCATGTAAGCAGTTTACAGAGACACCTGTAGTAGTTTACCTCTCCAAATTCTTCTTCAAATCAATTAAGTCATTTTTCTAGTTTGTACTGATTGGATATCGTATTTACTGATCGTATTTATTGGTCAAGTGACATCATGTCCTTAATTGTACTGTTTATTGTATTTTACCATTTTGATAATTTTCCATCCTCTCTTATTCTCATATTCTATAGTCTGACAGGTGACTTACACTATTTGTATTAACTCAGGTGCTCATTGATTAATCAGTGATCTTTCAAGTCCTCTCATTGGATGATTGATGCAAGCTTCGTATGTCTATATTAAAGTGTGTAAATGCTGCCTGTTATATGCCTGATGAAGCTCCGAGAGACGGAAACCTTGCAGTAACTTAATAAACAACAGTGTGTGGGAGCTTTTTTCATTTTTAAAACAGACGAAGACAAAATAGCTCCGTTACTGGCAGATTAACTATCTTATAAAGCTGAAGAGTTACTTCCATGGTGTGGTTGTAAACACGGTCTGTGGATACAAACCTGTCTCCCAGAAATGATATTCAGCACTCGGTTAAGGTTGGAGAATGATGGTCTTAGTTAATATAGAAAAAGACACTTTTAAACTTAAATCTAAACCTGATATCATGCTAAAAGATTGAGTCTTAAGATGAAACACATAAAACTATGCAGAAGAATCAGAATGAAGGAGCAGCATTGGTCTTAGAGCTACTATAGTTGATTTTAAGTGAGTTTGATGAACTCTGCTGGAGGCTCAAGGCTACTTCAGATGCTACTAATGAACTGTTGGCAGTCAAGCATGCGTGCATTGTGGGTAATGTAGTCGCCAGGATTTGACAATGAAGAAGAATGCATGAATTAAAAACCGTCCAACGTGAGTTCGATAATGTAGGAGTTCAATGCTAAGTTGTTTGTTCACTTTAATGCATTTAAATGGAGTTTTTCTAATGAAAACAGTCTTCAGCCAAATTTAACTTCATAAAATAGTCTGAAATTGGCAACAAAAAAAGGTGTTATATGATAGAGTAAACATTTTTATGACACTTTTTTCTGCTTTTTAATTGGGACATATTTGGGTAGGGAGCCACAAAGTATGGAGGTTCAACACTGAGTCCTCGCTGCAGGAAGAAGGCCTCGCTCTGCATCGTGACTGAGCTGCTGTGCTCTTTTTTTAGCAGAATTGTATAGTTCCTCAGGAGCCCTGATGTATGCAAAGCCTGGATCACGACTGCTGCTCGATAGAAGAGCTTCTGTTGTGCGATTGGTCTTTTGAATGGCTGCTGCCGTGGTGCTGCAGGTCGTGCCGGTGTGCGGCGGGGTGAGGAGGAGAAGGGGCGAGAGGAGGGCAGAAGAGGAGGAGGAGGAGAGAAAGAAAGGAGAGCAGAGAGGGAGAGCAGAGCGGTGGCTGAGCTAAATAGGTGTGCGATCAAACGTTCTTGGGGCCACATCAAACGGGGGCCAGATCAGGGAGATGTCACGCCCCTGCTCGGCAACATGAAGCTGATGTGTGTGTGTGTTTTGTTTTTTTCTCCTCATGTGTTGATGTGTGTGTTTGTAGCAGCTCCCTGGAGACAGGGAGGTGGGTGGTTGGTTGGAGGGGGGGCTTGTTCGCTGGGTGCAGCAGCATGATGTTTGGCTGGGTGCCAATGCAGCAGCAGCGAGGGCTGGCGATCGGTGAAATTGACGGTGATGGTGATGGTGATGTTCCCCGAGCTGTGGGTGAGTGTGGGAGCCGAGCAGACAGACAGACACAGAGTGGAGAGGCTTGTCTCTTGACAGGAGTGCTGTTGACATGCTACCTAGCCCTCCACTCCCACACTCAGTAGCAAACCGACACAGCTCTTCTATTCTCTTTACCGCCTCGCTGGAATGTAATCAGCTCGACGTCGGGCCAGGTTCTCATGCTCTCTGTAATATTGTCTTCATTACAAGTTCAAGAGAGGTGGCTGCTGAAGGGGATGAAAATAATCGCAAGGATGGGGCTCTAAATAATGTTTTAATTCACACCGTTTTATCTCTAATTAATTTTTTTAATCTAATGATCTAATTGAAAAGAAGTTTGTTCTATGAAATGTCAGATAAGCACCCATCGCAATTTCTCAGGACCAAAGGGAAGAAAATGAGCAATAAAAAAGACATCGGCAAGCAGCAGATTTCTTTCTTTCTTTTAAAAACTTTGGAGTTTTTGCTCAATAAATGACTTAAACTAGCGCATGATTAGCAAAAATAGTTGCTTTCTGTTAATGGAATAATCAAGGCCTGCAACTAAAAGATTATTGTCATTATCGATGAATCTGAGAACTACTTTATGATTAATTCATTCATTGTGTAGTCTATAAAATGTCAGAAAACAGCTAAAGAAATGTCCCTCATCCAGATCCCAGATGTCCCAACACTACATAGTTAATTTATCAAATAACTTATTGCACATATTTAGCACAACAAAGCTCTCTAAAACAGCACCACGTTCCCATACTGTGACCTATGTGTTATTAATCTCTGGAGCTGTTTCTAAACAAACTAACATCCCTAAACTCTTAATAATGAAGGAACTTGTCACCCAGTACAGCGGTGTGGCTCATTCACATGTTTCTAATACTTTTTGGACAACAGCAGAGGTCCATAGCACAGAGGAATAAGCTATATCAGGCTTTGGATACCTGTAAGTAGATCATTTCTTTGTTGTTTTGGCTCTGCACTGTGATGTTTGACAATATGACAAATATAGAGATTCACCAGCCAAATCCTATAACTTGCAGTGGGTTTCTGTTGTTAGAGGTGTTATTTAAATGCTGCCAACACTATATTACCAGTCAAGAATACTGATTTAAGACAAATCTGCAATGCAAAACCCCCAAATTATGTTCAATTAAACTCATTTTTATGCTGATTGACAATGTTTTCATAGTTCTGTCCAACTATAGCATGTTTAGGTTGAGGGAAAGATCATGCTTATGTCCAATAAACAGCAAGTCTGTGATTGGATATAAACTCAAACACTGTCTTCTACCATCTCCATTCCTACATTGTGACTTCCTACGGAAAGGCTGCACAACTTCCTGCACTGTCACTTAATATTAGAATTAAACGCCAATTATTAGATGCAGAAACTTGCATGCAGCGGCTTCTTTTACCGACTGCACTGTTTGATCAACTGCCACTCAAGATTGGGATAAAATACAACAGGGGGGGGGGGGTAATTGCCAGCTAATCTCTTTAGTAGTTTTTTGAATAATGCTACAAATAGCATGTTTCATTACAGCTGGAAACCCAATTAATTCTGATGAAAGTGGAAAAATATCACCAATGAGCTTTGGAGACATTCAGAAAGACGAAAATACCCCCATCTGGTTGCTACAAAGCTTTCAACAAAACAATCATCTCATGCATGTAATAGTTGACAGTGAATTAATATTTTACATGAACACATTTATGAGTCTCGTGCAGATATAATATAATAAGAATATGAAGAATCTGGAGATGTCTTTTTTTTTTATATCTGCAGAGGCAACACTGATCTGTCCCTTTTCTCCTTTCTAACCTTTAAGTAGTTTGATTGCATCCCTGCGTTTAATGGCTAATCTTAATTGCTCTCCTTCTATTCTTGACCCTGACGTCACAGCAGGTGACACCTGGATCAAAACATTTCCAGCCCCCTCCGCGTACACCTCTGCAGTCCACAGTTGTCATGACACCCCCGTACCTGACATTGTCATGACGTTGGATGTAGATCTTGTGAAAGATCCTCTCAGGCGGCTTCAGGAAGTCCTCCTTCATCTCCATGGCAACATTCCTGGGCAGCAGGCTCATTAGCAGACGCTCCTGAGGAGGAAGGGGTTAAAAACAGAGGAGGCAGTGTTGGAACTTTGTATTGACACAAGAGCACATCATGTATGATTGTTCATGCAGGCTTATACAGAAATATATATATATATATATATATATATTTAAAAGTTGTGCTTTTTGCCTTGATGTAGCAACAATGGATTAATTGAGCTAAATGGAACAATTAATCCTTTAATCAAAAAAATAATCAACAGTTTAATTCACAATGAAAATAATTAAGATTTAAAGTTAATTCTTGGTTTTGGAAATGTGATAAAACAATCACACTGCAGGGTTTCACCTGCAGAGAAAGATCATTGTGATACAATCAAAACAGTGTGAATCTTAAGGTAAGATTGTTTTGTTAACCAATAAGAATAATTATAAGATACAGCTTTATTTCAAGCCATAGAAGCAGAAGTTAATGGACTTTTGGACCACATGCAGATTTGGCTGAGACTAATAGCGATTATTTTACTGATAACATTGTTTAGTTGATGGTTTAATCTAAAAACTATCACAAAATAGTAAAAAATGTCTTTCACATGTTCCCAGAATATTAAGTGAAGTCTTGAAACTATTTGTTTTATGTAACCGGCAGTCAAAAACTAAAAGATCTTCCATTTACAATGATATAAAATAGAGAAAAGTGGCACTTATAACACACACACACACACACACACACACACACACACACACACACACACGCACACGCACACACACACACACACACACACATTCAACTTATTATTATCAGCACATACAGTTTGGTTAAGGTTAAGGAACAATTATGATTATGTTTAATAAAAAAAGTGACTGTTGGTTCTGTTGGACCCGACATGGGAACTGACATGAATTAGATCCGGTCCAAATGATAATGATAATGATGATGAGACTGTAATTGGGTTAGGTAGAGTCTCATTTCACTGCCTTGTATCTCAGGTCTGTGTATCAATATGTGGAATACTCCAGTGGATCTGAATGGACCCGAGTGTGCTCAGTAACAGCTTTAATCATGTGGTCCGTCATAATTACAGAGGGAGAAAATATTACACTCCAATCCAAATTTATATCCCAACACACACACACACACACACACACACACACACACACACACACACACACACACACACACACACACACACACACACACACACACACACACACACACAGCACCCTGACTTTAACACCCTTTCTTCTAACGTCACTCCATGAAAGAAACTACTACTTCCTGACATTAACACTGGACGTAAATCCATAACATGTGAGAAGCTAGAACCGGAGAACATTTTGCATTTGTACTTAAAGAATAATTTAACAGATTAATACATTAACAATTCATTTTCAGTCAAATAGATCCTTCCAGCACAGCCTCAGCCTCAAGTAGGGGATACAGATAATGATTATTTTATCGTCTTTCCCTGATGAATCATATGAAAAACAATGAAAAATGTTCATCACAGTTTCCTACAGCACAAGACTATATCTCATACTTCTATACATACTGTTCTTAATATTTTGGGTGCATAAGTGCGCTCACACTGAGGAGTATGGAAACTTGCAGCACTATGAGTACATGGATGGTCAAAAAGTTGAGTGTGGAACTATGGACACTTCTCACCCTCAACGGTCGCCATCTTGGCTCCGTAGCAGAAGGGGAGGGACCACTTTTCAAACAGGAAATTGCAGCCGAGGACGTTGTAACTACGGTGAACATTGCTGCATTATACAAATGTAAATTATACTTGTGTTTTTTGCACTAAGCACCACTATACTGTTGTCACATATAAGCCATCAGTAGGTTTATTGGGTTAACTTAGCAGCCTCTAACGATTTAGTCTGTGATGATTTAGCTAACTGTCATTTCTGATAAGTGCACAACGGCCATGTTTGATTTGAGACAACGCTAACCTGTCGAAATTTGCACACTATGCAAGTACAGAGTGTCACACAGTGTACTAACAGAAGTGTGAGATTTGAGACACAGCATCAGTCATCAAATGTCTTGTCTTGTGTCAAACTCAAAAATTCAATTTGCTTTAATGTACGATTAAGAACATTGGTGAATTTTCACATTGGAGAAACTTGGAAGCCTCACATAGTTGGTGTTTTGCTTGAAAAAAGATTCAAACTATTAATCAATTATCAAACTAGTTGCAGAATAACTTTATTTCAATCAAATACTAATCGATTAATCAATAACGCAGCTCTGTCCTAAAGTAGATAGAGTAGATGAGCATATTTGTGTGTGTGTGTGAATAGTCTCAGTTGCAGCAGCAGCATAAAATACACTTGAAAAAAACTCTAGCCGGATGTCAAATGGTTGTGAATGCACAATGAATCATCAGGTGGCTCTGCTCAATAGCTGTGTTAGAGGCAGAGTTATAAAAGCAGCCGGGGCTCTCCTGTGTCTCCCTCTGACACCGTCTCACATTATACATCCATTCAGACAACTGCCTCTCACCTGCCGATACCAGAGAGAGAGCAGCTTTTAGAAACAGCCATCTCACTTCCTGAGAGAGAGGCTGTGTGTGATAGTGTGTGTCGGTATGTGTGTGTTTGTGTGTGTGTGTGTGTGTGTGTCAGGTGTGGAAATGGCTATAACCAATAAATGCGAGGGTGTGGTTGTTTTTTTAATAAAATAATTAATTTATCTGCTTTATTAATCTCATCCACTTCTCATCCTTGAACGTGTTATAATCACACACTAATGATTCCCATTTCTCTATTATGTCCGCGGCTTAATTCACTGTGTGCTCTGTTTGACTGTGGATCTCTTATTAATGAACCATTCGCTCACACGTGCTCTCTCTCACATTAACATGTAGATTTCCTGCCATCAGATTAACAAGAAGTCTTTAAAAGCAGATATTTGTCTGCAAAAATGTGGAAAATGAAAACTCAGTCAGGAGGAAGACAGAGGAGTTTTCTTCAGCCAATTTAACATGTAAAACGTGTTTACGAAACCAAACCGAAGTCTAAAAGCACAAGATATCCATGCAAATGAAAAAAAAATGGAGATGACATGACAAGAACAAGTGCAGTAATCATCACACAGTTACTGAAAAAGTGATGACACATGGTTGCAGATGATCTCTAAAGCTGAAATACGTGCATTACTGGCAGAAAGGGGAATTCATTAGACTTTACCAGAGTTATTTTTATCAGAGGAATCATAAGAGGTCATTGACTTTAGTAATAATTTGACAAAATGGTCCTAAACATCCATATTTGAGGGTCTTCACCAGCAGGATTTTGCTCAGTTGTCTTGAAGTGGAGGCTCAGTAGCTGCTGCTGACAGCTCTTAAAGAAAGGTAATAAGTGGGCCGTGAGCTGGGATGCTTTTTTAATCCAACATGAACGAGAAGTCTTGAAATTCAATCAATCAATCAATCAATCTTTATCTATATAGCGCCAAATCACAACAAAAGTCACCTCAAGGCGCTTTACACATAGAACAAATCTAGACTGTACTCTTTCATTTAAATTAAAGAGACTCAACATTCCCACATGAGCAGCACTTGGCAACAGCAGCAAGGTAAAACTTCCCCTTTAACGGGAAGAAACCTCAGACAGAACCGGGCTCTAAGTGTGCGGCCATCTGCCGTGACCGGTTGGGAGGAAAGCGCGTCTGAGCAACAGATCTCCATCTCACAACTGAGCAGACTCCATCCTCCCAATGGAGACCATGTGACATGGTTGACAGCTTAATTAAAAGCTTGTAAGTCAACCTTGAGTTGTTATAGTCACGTGGACCTTTAAGTAAGACCGACCATTTTTACACCACTTTTAGAGTTGACATGTTGAACAGTGGGGGGTGTTTCTTGGGGTCATGAATAGTGTTACTGAAAGCCTCAAGTGAGTCGAGAGACAGCTACGCATTTGCTCGTGGCTTCCCGAGATTGCTATTGAGCTGAGAAGTCAATTTACCACACAGACGTACGGCAAAAGGCTACGCACGTTTCGGAAATCAATACGACCTATAGATCGAGCTCAAAGCGGAAACCGGAGCAAAACACCGTGAGTGATAACCGAGGCCTCGTTTTGACGGGTGAAATTCAAATCTAAGATGTTTGTTCGTGGGCACATCAGCAGAGGCCCGGTCACACACACACACACACACACACACACACACACACACACACACACACACACACACACACACACACACACACACACACTGTTGGCTGGATGTTGATAGATCCCAATCAGGGGGTCTGTGTGTGTTTCTCTCACCCAGATAAATTGTGACCTTTACTGGAGTAGGGAGGCCATGAAAGCAATCTGCTTGTGTAATTACCTGTCAGAAGGGAGCCTGTTACTGCTGGGGGAAAACACAGCATATCATCATCTAATCTACAAAGCGCAGGTGTATGTGTGTGTGTGTGTGTGTGTGTGTGTGTGTGTGTGTGTGTGTGTGTGTGTGTGTGTGTGTGTGTGTGTGTGTTGTGTGTGTGTGTGTGTATGCATTCACAAGCGTTGTATAACGAAGGTGAGACGTGCATAGAAGTGCATTATATACATGGGATAATTAGTTCTCTATTTAACAACTGGTGTAGGTGGGTTTGGTGCACACTGCGAGTGAGGAGGGTGAGGCGCATAACAAAGTCTTTCTGTGTGTTAAAGTTGCCTGATTGTTCCTTAGTTAAATCGCTCCATGTAGGTGTGCGCAGAGGGGGTGGAATGTGTGGCGCTGGTGCATGTGCCACAGTAATTGTTCTTTCCTTAAATAGCTGCTGTCATAGTTACTGTGTGCCTGTGGGCAGGTTGTTAGAATACATTGGCACCTGAAACCTTTAAAAAAAAAAAAAAAAACCCTTTCTCAACAGACTGTGAATATTTCATGAACATACGCGCTCAAGACGAAGTGAAATGTGTGGATGGATGCTTGTCGTTGTCATCACTGTCGCCGCCTTGCACTCCCTTCTGCTGTTTTCTATCTGTGTGTGTGTCTGTGTGTGTGTGTGTGTGCACATTAACACCTCACCTGCTTCTCATTTTCATCCTCCAGCCTCAGCCTCTCCTCGATACAGTTGCGGGCTTGCAGGAAGACTTTCCTCTGGGTGCGCTCGGTGAGAATCCTCACAAACACCCCCGACAAGTTGACGCTGGTGAACAGCACAGCGTTGGCCACCAGCTGCACACACAACAAGAACAGACATGCCAAACAAAAGCCGGCAGGGTGGTCTATTCTATGCGCTCTGTGTGTGTGTGTGTGTGTGTGTGTGTGTGTGTGTGTGTGTGTGTGTGTGTGTGTGTGTGTGTGTGTGTGTGTGTGTGTGTGTGTGTGTGTGTGTGTGTGTGCATGTGTGTGTGCATGTGTGCATGTGCATGTCAATCTGAAGGATCGCACGTGTCCATATGTGCATTTCTGTTCTGCAGGCATACCATCCTGGTTAGATTATACTTCCACAATCCTTGATTAATCCATAGGATGGATTGACTAGAAGACATCAAGGCCAGCACACGGATTACAACATGAATCATAGGTGTTACTTAAAGAATAAAAGCTGTGAAGTGGGGAAAAAAAGGTCTCACAGACAAAGTGCATTATTGATTAATGATCTGGGACTATTGATCCTGCCACTTAATTTGGAGGATGAACTGTATAACCACTCGTTGTGTCGTTCCAAAAAGGTCAGAGGTGAAAGGTCAAAGAAGCACTTTAATCCTACAAAGCCAGATGGATGGTATGTTTTCTGTGTTGTGAGCAGATGAACACCGCCTAAACACAACCACCTCACTCCACTTCATACTGTAACTAATAAACAACAGCAAAGGGATCATTTTGGACCCCATCCCCAAATGAAATATGAAGGGAAATGATTAACAGGGGAGGGGAAAAAACATATTTATGCCGCACAAAGTTAGGTTAATGTTTTAGACTTTCCCCTCTAATCTTTTTTAGTTGAACTACTGGTGAACTCCCCAAAAAAATAAAAATAGACAGAGATCATCCTTTGGTTGAACTGGACGGCGGATGAGTTTTTTTTTTGATGAGGGATCACAAAGGGGCAGCTGTGCTTTAGTCCAAAATAAATAAAGTGTGTCAAAAGTATTAAAATGTTTTCAGTGTCACAGGATTTGTTTTGTCTTATGGCAGCATGGATCCAAATCTGACATGTTTGAGGAGTAAACAGGATTCAAAATATATTCCTGCACAAAATTATGTTTGTTTTTCTAATCCATGCTTTTTACTTGTGGATTACTGGATAATTTTAGATCTTAACACCCCTCCGACTTTATAAATAAAACAATTTAAGAGGGAAAAAATTAGTCTTTTGGTTGAACTAGTCAACACATAGTGACATTAGCAGCTTCTGATAAGGGGTTACTAGTTGATTTAGCTTCATTTTAAAGGGTCAAAAGCCAAAAAAGGTTGCTGTGGTGGTGGAAAAATCACATTTTTCTGTCCTAAAATTGTTCCCCTCTACACCTACAATTTGGCGTACAAGCACCACTCAAGTATCAACAGCAATTTTTGTCTGAGGCTCTGCAGGAAATCTCAGCGCCCGTTTCAGCACCGGCAGCTGGACAGCTCCTCGTCTACTTCATTACTCTGGTGCGCAAAAAAAGTTAAAACTTTCTACCCGTTTCCAATTTCACAGCTACAGTATCCTGGAGCTAAAATCGATCACTGTAGTGGGTTTTTTTTTTTTTAAACCTTTTTTACTTCTCCACAGAAAGTCGGATGAGTGAGCATGTTGCCTCTGAGCACCACTTTTCACACTCACACAGTCGCTTCATTGCTGGGAGCTTTCCAAAGCACAACCACGCTGCTCTACTGGAGTTGCTCAAGGGTGCTTGGACCGCAGCTGCTGAGTGATTTGAGAACTCTACTGACTGCTTATTTTAATTTCATGATGGTTTAAATAAAACTATATTTAAGCATGAGGCAGTGGAGTTTGGATGAGTGACTAGCGAGCTGACTGGGACGCCGGTGCAGCACTTACCGGTCTCCACAGCTTCTGTCTCCTCTCCGTGACCGACGTCGCTATGACAATGAAGTGGGACGCAGCCAACATCACCCCAAACAGCACAGCCAGAAGGGTCCGCACCGGCAACAGCACGTAAGCCACGAGGGTGACCAACATGAGCTGCCACACGCCTTGCTCAGGGGCAGCGGCGTCCACCAGCTCCGACGTGCCCAGAGCCAGCGGGAACGGGCAGCAGAGCAGAGCAAAGGTGAAGCTGAACAGCAGGGCCAGCTTCGCAATTTGCTGCAGCTGCGTCACCTGCAGGTATTTGACGTTGGTGACGATGAACAGCGACAGGAACACCACGCAGTGCACCGGGTAGGAGCCCTTGGACAAGGTGAGACGCGGGCTGGACAGCAGCTCCACAAGGGACAGGGACGACGTGGCCACGATGAGCACCGCCAGCGCTTTGAGGGTGGCGGTCTGCTCCAGCTTCAGGTTGTAGTTCTGGAAGAGAGCCTCCAGTTCGTGGCTGTTGAACTCGTCCTCGCAGGCGATGGCGCCCAGGGGTGCACCGGCCGGGCAGTGACCCTTCCTCCGCCGGGTCTTGACTCTTTCGAATGGCATCTCCTCCATGTTCCGGCCATTCATGAAGCGGGAGATGGTGCACGATCTCCCTCGCCCCCCCTTCCCTTTAACTTTCCGGTGCCTCTCCTCCGGTCGGGGATCGAACCGCCGGCACCCTCTCCCAGCTCATGCGTCCTGGATGTCCGAGGGGTCGGGGCTCGGTGTTAGAGAGGGGGAGAGGGTGGCAGTGGAGACCTACAGGTTGACGATTGTTGGTGTGTCGTCAGAAAAGTAGCCCGACCAATGTGCAGCACGCCTCTGTCCCTCTCCCTCTCTCTCTTTTTCTCTCTCTCCCTCGCTCTCTCTCCCTCCCTCTCTCCCGCTCTCGCTCTCTCAGTATGAGTCGGACCACCTGCTGTGCCTCAGACAGGGTTACCGGTGATCCTGCGCTCCTACAGGACTCATAGGATAATCAAAACATCTCACCACGAGGCTCAGAGAACAGCCCCCCCATCACAAAATAACAATAATAATAATAATTTGATATTTTCTTTTCCCCTTGGGTGACTTTCTCTCTTTCTTTCGCCTGTGAGACGCGCAGCTCACATACAGTAAACATCATGTTCTGCTTTCCTCCCCCGGCTGTAATTTGCCTCACTGGTTGGGGTGAAGACAGCAGCAAAACAGCGCTGGTGATTTCCCCTCACAGTGTCTGCAGTCAGAGCTGATGTAGTTCCCAGCTAAAAATAGACCAGCTGCACCGGTGGATGCTCCAATTTAGCAACAATTTGGTCTTTCCCTGCACCTCTCCCTCTTATATATATTTTATTGCGGAGTCAAGTGGTCGTTTCATACAGAGATTTAACAGAAGAGAAAAAAAAATACGATAGAGAGAGAAAGAGAGAGAGAGAGAGAGAGAAAAGGTAATGGTCGTGCAGAAAGACTAAAAATAGCGCTCTCCTCCCGAATTAACAGTGAAAATGTAAAAATTGTGACGTGCATCTTAAAATATAGGCTACGGTGCAGCATTGTTATGGTGGAGTGCATTTTTGGTGCACATTTGCATATTTTGTGTGCACTAACTGCAGGTTTGCTTAATGTTAATTTAATGTGAATTCAGGCATTTGTGTGTGTGTGTGTGTGTGTGTGTGTGTGTGTGTGTGTGTGTGTGTGTGTGTGTGTGTGTGTGTGTGTGTGTGTGTGTGTGTGTGTGTGTGTGTGTGTGTGTTTATTTGTGCAGAACAAATACTCACATGATAAGAAGGCCTGCACAAAATGAAAGTATAATTAACAATATTACCAATGAAGGACGTATAAATATGCAATGTGGACAGATAAGCAGTATAGAAGCATCCAGCAGGAATATAACTGACAAGAAGAAAAGGTCATTTAGAATAGGGGATGTCAGTAAAAGAGAGATTAAGTAAATTATATAAAAGGATTTAGAGCAGAGGTCTTCAAGATATCCACAAATGTGCATTTAAATGTGCATTTAAAAGTGTCTCACCATCATAATTATAACATATTTACGCTGCAGATGAAGGAAGGACTATAATAATAATAACACATTTTTGATTGTATAACAGCCGCCCAAAAAAACCCAAAGTTAAAAAAGTGCTTGACAGGGAATTACAAGAATACAATATGTACGGGAATATGTCTGAGCTGATTCATATGCATGGTGGATTAATGTTGCTTAACCTCCTGTACCCCCCCCCCTCCCCCCCCTCTCCCTCTCTGTGCACTCTGAGCAGTATTCATGTGCAAGGATGTGACAGAGCCCCAGTTATGCTGTGTGATAATTTGGTTAAACACAAATGAAATGATGAATATGCATCATTTAAGGACAGTATCAGAATAAAGAAAGAAAAAAAAAAGACCTTCAACACACATCAGGATTTACAGTACAGCAGAGAAGAGCTTACAACCATGCTGAGCACAAATCAGGTGATCCTATAATAATAATAATAATAATAATAATAATAAAATAGTTCTCAGCCAGCTCTAAATGATACCAATCTCTTCCTCCTTAACTCCAAAATATGTCGCCAATTTGAAGGTCAAACCATTTCTGTCAATGAAAGTCACGTTTATCCAGCACTTACATCCTTAACCCTCCTGTCGTCCTCCGCCATCTCTTTTGACTGTTCCTTCTTTCCTTCCTTCCTTCTTTCCTTCCTTCCTCCCTCTTTATTTAATTTTTCCTTTGTTCTTCTCCTCCTTCCCTCTTTCTTTAGTCCCTCCTCCTTCCATACTTCTTTCCTCACTTCCTTCCTTCCTTCCTTCCTTCCTTCCTTCCTTCCTTCCTCATTTCCTTCCTCCCTTCCTTCTCTCCTTACTTCCTTCCTCTTTTCCTCCCTCCCTCCCTCCCTCACTCCTTACTCCTTTCCTTTCCTTCCTTCCTTCCTTCTTTCCTCCTTTCTTTCTTTCCTTCCTTCCTTCCTCATTTCCTTCCTCCCTCCCTTCTCTCCTTACTTCCTTCCTCTTTTCCTCCCTCCCTCACTCCTTCCTCCTTTCCTTTCCTCCCTTCTTTCCTTCTTTCCTTACTTCCTTCCTCCTGCCCCTCCTTCCACCTTTCCTTCCTCCCTTCCTTCTTTCCTCACTTCCTTCCTTCTTTCCTTTCTTCCTACCTTCCTTCCTCATTTACTTCCTTCCTCTTGTCCTCCCTCCCTCCCTCCTTACTCCTTTCCTTCCTCATTCCTTCTTTCTTTCCTTCCTTCCTTCCTTCCTTCCTTCCTTCCTTCCTTCCTTCCTTCCTTCCTTCCTTCCTTCCTCCTGTCCTTCCTTGACCTAAGGAAAACCGGAGGGTTTAATGAAATATTACAAAGTTTCCAGTATAAAAATCATTGCTTATCTTATATTTTTATACTTATATTTTTATATATTTATATATATTTACACCTGATATTCTCCTCTTTAAAGCAGCGGACCAACCTGTCTGAATGTGAAGAGGCGGTCTAACAGCTCTAACGTGAGCACAGATGCGCTTTTGTTCTTCTTTGATAGATTATAAAGAAGCTATTTTTAGTACAATAGTTATTTTTTGAACTGTGATTTACCCCAAATTAAATTTTCCCAGTCGCTTTTAACCAGTTTAACCTTTTTGTTGTCTTCCCGTCAATCATGAAACTTTGTCCTCCGGGGTCAATTTTGACTCTCATTAAAAAGCATGAATCATCACCCATTTCTGTGTTAGACCTTTTTAGACAATTCACTCCAACATTGTATCATTTTATACTAACATAATTTGGTTGGTACCACTTAAAGTACCCAACCTTACATATATGGCCCTAATACACCGTTGTATTTATTTGCATGTCATGTTTTCATTTTATAAAGTCAGAGAGGTTGAAACAAGTAACGTCAGGCGTTTTGACAATGTAGGGAGTAGAAAGTACAGATATGTGTGTTCAAATGTAAAAAAGTATTGAAGTGCAAATCTTTTGTTACTTCCTACCTCTGCTTATTTTTCCTCATTTTTTAAATATTTAACATGTTACTGAATACATATATTGTTGTTTTTAATTCCTTGAAATCAATATTTTTTAATATTTTATAAATAAATCATGATGTGGCTTATTAGGAGCACACATGGGCTTAAATGGAGTCACAGTACCAATTAAACCCACTTTATTAATCAAATATCTTTATTTTATATTCCAACATCTACGTGAACTAATGAATACATTTTCACATGAGAGATAAATGTTGCTTTATAAGAAATGATCTCTCTTATAAATCATGTCAGTATCCATGACAACAGCTGGACTTAGATTTTGGTGATTAATGGAACATTTACCCTAACAGCTGATCTTAGGTCTTAGGAGGGAAGGAAGGAGGAAGGAAGGAAGGAAGGAAGGAAGGAAGGAAGGAAGGAAGGAAGGAAGGAAGGATGGAAGGACGGAAGGAAGGGAGGAAGGAAAGAAGGAAGGATGGAAGGAAGGAAGGAAGGGAGGAAGGAAAGAAGGAAGGATGGAAGGAAGTAGGGAAGGAAGGAAGGAATGAATGAAAGAAGGAAGGAGGGAAGGAAGGAACGAAGGTAGGAATGAGGGAAGGAAGGAATGAGGGAAGGAAGGAAAGAAGGAAGGAAGGAAGGAATGAATGAATGAGGGAAGGAAGGAAGGAAGGAATGAAGGAAGGAAGGAAGGAATGAAGGAAGGAAGGATGGACAGATGGAGGGAATGAATGAGGGAAGGAAGAAAGGAAGGAAGGAAGGAAGGAAGGAATAAATGAGGGAAGGAAGGAAGGAATGAATGAAGGAAGGAAGGAAGGAATGAAGGAAGGAAGTTTGGACAGATGGAGGGAATGAATGAGGGAAGGAAGGAAGGAAGGAAGGAAGGAAGGAAGGAAGGAAGGAAGGAAGGAAGGAAGGAAGGACAGAAGGACAGATGGAGGGAACATTTACCCTAACAGCTGAAAACATTGGTTAGAACATTAGAAAAGTCATCAAATGTAATAAGTTACATTACTTTGATGGAGTAATTGAAATAGTTACATTACTTATTACATTTTAAATATAGTAACTAGTAACCTGTAACCTTCCCAACCCTGACTACAGTGAACTTGGGGCTTTCAGGGGTCTGCAGCCTCAAGCAGCTGCTCACTTTGCCTCAATGATAATCTAAACTTTGTTCACATGAATATGCTTTTATTAAAAATCTGAAATACTCAATAACTCAAGGGACATTTAGATCTTTTAAAATCTAAAAGGAGCTGCTCGGGGGTCGTCTGAGGACACATGCAGGTGTGTCAGTAGCATGGCCGATGGCCGATGACCGATGACCAATAACCTTGCTTTTTGTTACACATGTGCCTCAGATTGCTAAGATGTCCGAGGAAGTCAATGGACTGTCACATCAATGAAGAAGTCAATGTGAAGCACTTTGGGTCCTGCTAACAAAAAAGTCTCTACGTGCGCTCAGTCTATTATCATGTAGTCAATATCCACTATCGTCCAGCGCCTTTTAAATCAATAGGCTGAAGAGTCGAGATCACAACAGCAAAGAAGAAAGACAATCTGACCCCCATCTGGAGGGAGAATAAGATTGTGTGTGTGTGTGTGTGTGTTTGGTGGGTTTTGATGCCGTGACGCTGCAGAACGGAGAGTGAAAAGGAGCTCTCACACTCTCGTCTCTGCACTGTCTACAGATTTTAAAACCCCCAGTTCTCGTCTTTAAACCTTTTCACACACTTGAATACTGTATATGGTTGATATGCTTTCAGGAAATGTGCCTGTTACTGTCCTCTTTTCTCTGCTGTCCTTTTGTCTTGTACCAAAAACTCACACTAAGAGAAAATATTCTGCTTTGAAAGGTTTAAAGTCGAGTTAAAAATTGATATTAAACATTTAAACCTTTTTCTATGTGTTGAGCTTGTGTTACCTAAAATAAGCAAGCAGACCTTCCTTTTCAGAACAATTACATCATGCAATTTATTTACAATCACACACTTTAAGGACTCATAATGATAATAATTGATATCAACCCCCATTTCTTTTCTTTTTTAGCAGCTTATTGAAGATTAATGTGTTTTAAATCAATTTAATATTCTCGGGCAGCTGATTCTAGTTTTAAAGTTAAAATAGTTGTCTTTATATCGTTATAAAATTATAATTATAACTAAAGCAAGTGTATACTAATGTTTAAAGAAATTAAATTGTTCCTCTACCTGTTTCTTTGTATTTACAGCAAAGTAAACTTAAAAAAGGGACTTTTGGTCTAAAACAAAAGTTCCAAATGTACAATTTTTTATGAGCAGTTTTGCAGGTCATGACCCAAAATGTGAAACAGTCTCCTTCTAGATCTGAAGACATATAAACATATAAAATTGAGATGTTTAAGCAGCTCCTAAAACATACAGTTTGAGTTTTGAATGAATTACTTTTGTGAAATTTGGTTTTAATTCACCAGCTTTCCCCCTTTTTTCTGACATTTTTTAACAGGTGTTAAATCCTGTAAGTGCCATTTAAAGTCATTGCTTCCTCTCTCTAATTAATTTTCTCGTAATTTAAGTCACTGCAGTCCAGTGTGTAAAGGTGCAGTGTATAAATAGATGTGTCCATGGAGCAGTGGTTAAACAGTTAAGTTGTTTTGGAACATAAAGCGGAGCATTATTTTCCATCTCCACATCCCCACAGGCTCATTCAAAGTGTCTCATCTTTCCTGTTTAGCATCTTACCCGTGAAGTGAAGTGAATTGAAGTGATACAGCAGCAGCAGCAGCAGCCAGGCCACACACACACACACACACACACACACACACACACACACACACACACACACACACACACACACACACACACACACACACACACACACACACACACAGACGCACACGCACACACACACACACAAAGACACACACACACACACACACACAGCGGCTCCATTTCTCTCTCTCCTGAAGTAAGTGACAGCTGCAGATTTTTGGACCATCCCTCCCTCCAGGATGCCTGACAGTCCCCCGTTGCCATGGCAACAGAGGCAGTAAGGCTAGCAGTTGTGACTGATATGCTGCTGAGGTGTTTCCCAATCTGACACCCTGGCTCCCTCTCTCAATCTGTTGTCTCTCTTGTGCTCTCTGTCTTTCTCTTTCTTTCTCTCTCTCTCTCTCTCTCTCTCTCTCTCTCTCTCTCTCTCTCTCTCTCTCTCTCTCTCTCTCTCTCTCTCTCTCTCTCTCTCTCTCTCTCTCTCTCTCTCTCTCTCTCTCTCTCTCACTCTCTCTATGACTTTCTTTCAGGTGGTTTGAGATGATGAGTGCAGCTGGTGTGTTCGTATCTGTCTGCGCCGCTGTGACACAGCGCCCCTGCCCTGCCGGCTCATTGTGCTCACTGACATTTCTCCAAATTGAGGCTGTGACATGAAGGATGGGGCGGTGCAGATGAAAGCTTCAGAGGTGACCGAACCACACAAACCTTCCCACCAACCACTGCAAACAGAAGGTGGGGTTGAGGAGGGTGCAAGAATGGAAGAGGGTGTAGACATGCAGTGGAAAGCGGCTGTGCGGTGAAAGGATGTGTGTGAGCGTGTGTGTGTGTGTGTGTGTGTGTGCGTGTAGAGGGAGTAAATCATACATTTATAATAAACTTTGAAAATGTCAGAGCAAGTCTAGCACCGCCTCAAACCAGGTGATCCCGAGATTGTGGCTTTGATTTGTCAGCCGCCCTACTCCTGTATCACAGCCAGGTGATTTCCTGCTCATGGACCTGCTGTGTGTGTGTGTGTGTGTGTGTGTGATGGGAGCCAGTTGGCAGAGAAACACAGAGACAGATAAATGGGAACTGAACAGACTGGGCTCTTCAGCACATTCATGAATAGGAGGAGCCCTCCACCGGGGTTGAGGAAGCCGCCGCCGCCGCTGATGCTGCTGCTGCAGTGTTGTTTGCATTCATGAATAAACCTGCTCGCTGCCATTCATACAAAACACAATTAGCTCCATGCTTCTCCTGTGGAAGACCAGAATAGCCGAGTACTGAAACCAGCTCTCATGCATGAATACTGATATTCATACAGCCTCTAAAAAAAAAAACCCTCTTGAACCTGTTTGTCTGCATAATCGCTCTGCAGGGCTAAATGGATACATGCTTATCTTTACACGATGCTTAAATTGTGCAAGAATGCTAAAATGTGGGGTCAAAAGAATGATGAAAAAAATCAAGTGAAACCACCGCTCTGTGACACTTGTACACTTTGATGTCTTTTTGAATCACACAACAACCAGCAGATTGTATGTATGTATCCATATTCACTAGAGGAGAAATGAAAAAGATGAGAGAGACACAAAAAGAGAGTGTTCAGCAGTAGTGTGTGTGTGTGTGTATGTGTGTGTGGCCTCTTGGGTTGCAGTGTGTGTGTGTGTGTGTGTGTGTGTGTGTGTGTGGGGGGGAGTGTTATTGAGAGATATTTTTAATTCTGTGTGTCAGCTCCTCTCATCTCCCTCAGCAAGAGACGTCGGAGGGAAGCTGAAAACATTTCCAATGCAACTATCATTTAGAGACACACACACACACACACACACACACACACACACACACACACACACACACACACACAGTTTCTGAACTCCTTTCATATGGCACCAGTTGTCTTTGAAAGTAATTTTTCTTTTAAAAAGCATGCCAGATTGTTGCGGGTTTTTTTTATTTAATTTTTTTTTTTTTATGAATTTCCTTCGGAGTGCTTGTGAGGGAATTTTACATGAACGGGATTAAAATATGAATGCAATCCTGAATGGATACAATTCAAATGAATCCGAATGAGTGATAAAACATCTGCCTGTCTGTCAAAAGCCACACACACACACACACACACACACACACACACACACATACACACATACACACATACAGACACACACACACACACACACACACACACACACACACACACACACACACACACACACACAAAAACCCTTTCAATCTGTTGCTGAAATATGTGGAGGTAATAAAAGATCAACAGCACTCATAAGAAGAAATCAACAACTACTTGTATGTAGCTTAAAAGAAGGGAAAAAAGAAGCTTTCAGCTCTCCTGACACCTCCAAGCCACAGAGTCACATAATAATACTTCACCATATGGTAGATGATGACAATAATAATTCCCTGTGAAGCAGCTGTCGTCGACCTAATGACTTCTCTTCCATGCCGTTGCTTTTAGAGGCGTATAAAGTCACTGTGGACCGCAAAGTATAGGATTAGGGTCATCCTGGTGGAATACAGCGCAGGATTTCTCTCAAGTAAAAAGGTAAATGGATTTTTTACTCACACTCTTATTCTCAGTTTGTGAAGCTTGTTTGGAGGGAGGGGAGGGAGGGGGAGGGGAGGGGAGGGGAGAAACAAAAAAAAACAGCTGTCTCAATCACATGTTGCACAGCAGGGCGGATACAAGGTGGCCAACCTCAGCAGTGAAATCCCTCCAGGTCTATCTCCTCTTTCTATTTGACTATTTAGACATGAATAAGATTTTGTTATGTTTTCAAGCCTCTCTTGATGAATTAGCACAGAACAGCGTCAAGACTGGTAAACATTTGGGATGGATCCCAAAGGTGAGTCACAGGAGGATTAAAATGGTTCCTCGAATGAGTCTGTACAAATTTAGCCCCCCCCTGAATGTGTTTACTGTTGACTGTTGAATAAGTTCTTGAGGCCTGGGTTGCAGATTATAATATTTACTACCGCTGCCTGACACCGCACATTGGATTTGAAATGAAATAAAAGACGCTTTCAACCTTAAAAGGGGGAATCCAACCAATTTTATGAATCAAAGCCTGTTTGAAGCTTTAGGGGAGTAATACAGCATAATGTGAAAAAATACAGCAAATTCTTCAAATTAAATGGCCAAATACCTCTTAGTTGTTTGACCAAGTGACTACAGAACGACACATAGGAGCGTTTTCTAATTTGGCGTCTCTAACATTATTTGGCTGTGCTTTAATAAACAATGATGATGTTTTCGGATGTGACAACGCTACACAAAAACACTCAGTCAGGTTTAGGGAAAGATTACGGTTTGGGTTAAAAATGATCACCTTGTTAAAGTAAGAGAAACATGGTGTGGGTTAAAGTTACTATTTTTCTTCCACTAGCCCCGCCCTCAAGTTCCCACTCGGCCCATAGACTTTACATTGTGATGATGTCATAGATGTTTAAATCACTTTCCTCTGCCTCGAAAAAGGTTTTACAAATATAAAACCTCTATTGATCAAAAATGTATAATAAAAAGAGTCATAATTGAGCTTGTTAACAGTTTTACAGATGTCTCTTTTACAATGGAGGTCCATGGGGAAAATTGGGATTTCTCGCTGCAATACGCAAGTGACCACTGGGGGGGAAATCGGCTGATAGGCTGAACTGCTTTTATAATACATCCATGGGTTAATCCACCCATCCATCCCTTATCCTCGTCAACATATCTATATCTATCTGCTCCGGGTCAAACTACAGCTACTAGATGGCATCTGTCACTGAAATGTGACTATAGATGTTGTCGTTTTTTGGTGCGATTTATATTACAATCTGTCACTTTTCTTAAGAGGACAGTTTGAAAGAAACATTTGTAGAAAGGTTTCCGAGGAATCTGCATGAAATCTGACAAAATGAAATCAATAGAGTCAGCTTTAGTTGGTCCTACAGATTCAGCAGGTCTACAACTTTATAACCTTAAAACAGCTGGATGGGAAAGAATCTGTATAGACGTGTTGAGAGAATATATTTGTCAGTTTGATGGTAGCTTTAAAATACTTTCTGCACCCTGACTGATGTTCCACCAAAAAACCAAAAGGAGGCTCAGAGAAGAGGGTCATAAAAGTTTCAGCGCTCACACATTCTTGATGTTAACACGAGTTACAACAAGTATGTTCTCTTGTACAACCTGTTCTGCGAGTGTGGTTCAATAGTTTCATTATTTTCAGATGAGGGAGTAGCAGGTGGTCGGTCCGATCAATGCAGCGGACGAGGCCGAAGAGACGGAGAAACCCTCGGTCACCGCGGTCTGGGGTCGACTTCACAATCAACCCGATGCATCAAATATTCAGCAGCAGGTCGGTGACACTCTGCAACCGCTCGCTCTGCAGACAATAGAAGATAAAACCAGGGGCATAATCATAAATACTCATTATCACCTGAAGCTGTGTGTGTGTGTGTGTGTGTGTGTGTGTGTGTGTGTATATGTGTGTGTGTGTGTGTGTGTGTGTGTGTGTGTGTGTGTGTGTGTGTGTGTGTGTGTGTGTGTGTGGAGGGGTTTCACACTTAACACCGGCACTTATCCCCAACAGATTATAGCTCCACACATCAAATATTAAAGCGGCGTTGTGAATTATTGATCCCAATCAATGTTTGCAGATCAGAGCTCTCAGCTGTGCAGAAGGGGATCTAATGAGTGGGGGGCTGAATAGACATCTGAACAGCACCGCAGAGCCTCTGATACACTCTACAACACAGAGGTGCTGAAACATCTCACCTTGGTGATTAAACCCGTAATGGTCACATGTTTTGAAGCTGATGAGCGTCAGATTTATTTATCAGTCCGTGCAGCGATTTGTGAACTTCCAATAGAAAGAATTAAAGCAAATTCAGCAAGCCTTGGCAGTATATTTCAGGGAGAGCTTGCAATTATTTTAAAATCCCTGCAGATTTTCTATAAAAAATGGCCAAACTAGATGAAATGCCTGCCAGTTCCTCTGATTACTGAAAGCTTCCACATCCAAAAAAAAGAAAATAAATCTAATTCAAAATGACGTCTAGACACCAAAATCCAACAAAAGTCAACTTAATTAATAAACTTTGTTGTAGCTTACAACTTCTCAGCAACCTAAAGCATCTTTAACCCTCCTGTCGTCCTCCCAGGTCAAATTGACCCCATCTCTTTTGACTGTTCCTTCTTTCCTTCCTTCCTCCCTCTTTCTTTAATTTCTCCTTCAATCTTCCCCTCCTTCCCTCTTTCTTTGCTCCTTCCTCCTTCCAAACTTCTTTCTTCACTTCCTTCCTTCCTCATTCCTTCCTTCCTTTTTTCCTCACTTCCTTCCTTCCTTCCTTCCTCTTTTCCTCCCTCCTTACTCCTTTCCTTCCTTCCTCATTCCTTCCTTCCTCTTTTCCTCCCTCCCTCCCTCCTTACTCCTTTCCTTCCTTCCTCATTCCATCCTTCCTTCCTTCCTTCCTTCCTTCCTCCTGTCCCTCCTTCCACCCTTCCTTCTTTCCTCACTTCCTTCATTCCTTCCTCCCTTCCTTCTCTCCTTCCTTCCTCATTCCTTCCTTCCTTCTTTCCTCACTTCCTTCCTTCCTTCCTTCCTCACTTCCTTCCTTCCTTCCTTCCTTCACCTGAGGACAACAGGAGGGTTAAGCTTATACCCAAAGTAACTACCATAAGATTACATAATATAAGATTACCATACTCGATTTAATGCAAAACAAAATGGCCAATAATTTACATGCATTTCAGTGTGAAAGTATGAAAATGAGCAGACTCCACTGTATGGTTAACCTACAGAGTGAAAGCTGAAACACCTGTTTATGTATGAGAGAGAGAGAGAGAGAGAGAGAGAGAGAGAGAGAGAGAGAGAGAGAGAGAGAGAGAGAGAGAGAGAGAGAGAGAGAGAGAGAGAGAGAGAGAGAGAGAGAGAGAGAGAGAGAGAGAGAGAGAGAGAGAGAGAGAGAGAGAGAGAGAGAGAGAGATGGACATATGTGGACATGGTTTAAAAGCAGAGCAGCTGTAATGTAAAAAAAATATGTGATTTATAGTTAATGTAAATCCACCAAACCAACCTTCACATGCTTACTTTCCATCACGCTACATAAATGAGACACTACATCTTTTTAACTCGCTCTGGCATTAAATGTAAGGACTGATTTGCGCTGCAGATTCATCCAATATGAGCATTATAATTCCTATAAGGATACTGGCTGAGTAAAACATGCATGACCATTCCTGTGCTGTGTGGTCCTGCAGGGTTTTACATTCATATCATATCAAAAGTCCCCCACAAATGTTGCACAGTGTTACAGTTCCCACACTGTTTACCCCAAGCTGAATAAAACACCCTCCACCCCCTAAAAAAAACACACTGAAAGTCAGTAATTTCACCTCTTAGTCACTGTTCCATTTCAAATCCAATATGCTGGAAAAGAGAGAGAGCCAGCACAAAAAAGAAGGAGAAAAAGTGGTGTTTTCAAGTACTGTATTCTGTTATTCTTCTCTCTGTCTTTTATTCTCTCCACAAACACACAAACCCACCCTGACACACTCACAGGTAGAGCAGCTGCGAGCCCCACATCTGATTACGTTATTGACACCGGGCAGGAAACACAAGTGGAAGCGTGCCTCATCTGAATGTAAAATACACAGGAGGACGAGCCTGCTCCATCACATTAGATGACATAACTGGTTTACATCGTCTTTGCTTTACTGCATGTGGCGGGGGGAAAGAAGGGGGGTGTGGGGGGTTGGGGGGGGGACAAAACTGACAGATTAGCACAGTGGAGCTTTGCAGTCCTTAAATTGATTGTTTATATACTTGAATTGTTAATGCAGGGTTTGCCAGGGGTTTTTTTTTTTTTTTTTGCCAGCCTTACTCGTGTGTGAGCGCCTGTAAAACCCCCCGGGGGGTCTGTGCTACAACTGATGATTAGCATTTACATAATGAGCTAAATGTTAGCTGCTGCCTTAAACTGCTACTTCTCAGCTGTAAGGGGGCAAGCTGACCTCCACAGAGACAAACAGGAAGGGGACGTGACAGCGAGATGAGAGACGTGTAGGACGACGTTATGATTCAAAATGATGCATGTGCTGAAGATAATTTTATTATTGAGGGAGCCTTTTTAAAGGATAAATCTGGTGATATCCTATATTTCTCTTAATGTCTATTATGTGCATTATCTGTTTAATAAAGGGTTGGCAAAATGAGCAATTCAAAAATATCTTAAAAAATAGTTTTAAAAGCAGCATCAGGTTTGTTTAAATGTACATTTTGTATTTTTGTTGGTTTTATGTCAT
>NC_084977.1:29843545-29845128 GCF_963691925.1 Scomber scombrus | reverse complement strand
CACTGCAAGTTTAATTTGCTTAACCTCACTAACATTTTATTGGAGCATTTACCAACTGAAGCCCTGGCACCACTCACCAAGGAGAGTCCAATACTGCATATACAATGACTCTTTGAAACTTCAGGAGCATTGAAAGCACATCTTAGCAAATTTAACTCTCACAAAGTTATTATAGGAGCAACAAGTGAGTCAGATCTGTTTTCACTTCTAAATTCAAAATCAGTGTAGTGTTAATCCAGAGAATAGTGGCAATTGTGTAAAGAAGGAAGGAAAGGAAGAGAGGAAGAAGGAAGTAAAGGAGGGAGGAAGGAAGGAGTGAAGGAAGGAAGGAAGGAAGGAAGGAAGGAAGGAAGGAAGGAAGGAAGGAAGGAAGGAAGGAAGGAAAGAAGGACAGAAGAAAAAAGGAAAGGAGGAAGGTAGGAAGGAAGGGAGGGAGGAAGGAAGGAAAGGAGGGATGAAGGAAAAAGGAAGGAAAGGAATAGAGGAAGAAGGAAGGAAAGGAGGGAGGAAGGAAGGAGGGAAGGAAGGAAGTAAAGGAGGGAAGGAAAGAAAGAAGTAAGGAGGGAGGGAGAAAGGAAAAGAGGAAGGAAGGAAGGAAGGAAGGAAGGAAGGAAGGAAGGAAGGAAGGAAGGAAGGAAAGAAGGACAGAAGAAAAAAGGAAGGGATGAAGGTAGGAAGGAAGGGAGGAGGAAGGAAGGAAAGGAATAGAGGAAGAAGGAAGGAAAGGAGGGAGGAAGGAAGGAGGGAAGGAAGGAAGTAAAGGAGGGAAGGAAGGAAAGAAGAAGGAGGGAGGAAGGAAGGAAGGATGGAAAGAAGGATAGAAGAAAAAAGGAAGGGAGGAAGGAAGGAAGGAAGCATTCACCATATTCCATGAGGTGAATATGTGTGTGTGTTTTTGCAAGAGGATTTAATAAAGACCCCCCCACCCCCAAAAAAAAAAATGGGGTGATGAAACTTTTGAGCCATATGATTCTGTGAGCTGCTAGTTTATGTTTTGTTTTTATCAAGGTTTTTTATTGTCATTCCAGCCATGCAGATACATGAAAGACATCCAGACAATAAGGGCATAATAAGTCAATAAATGAATAAGTAAATAAAGAGAGTAGTGCGGTTTACATGTAAAAAATAGAATCTCTTGTTGGTATCTTAGTCGGGGCTTCCTTGAATGAGAGATCTTGTACCTCCAAAGGGATTCACCCGGTGAAATAAAGGTTTAACGATAATGAAAAGGAGTACGCCGAGTTCAAAAGGATCTCAAGAGTTGACCTGCACCCGACCTTTCAAGAGGGCACGGAGGAAAACACTGAAGCTCTGATCTAGCTTCACCGTTTAAAAGGAAGTAGAAGAGGCGATGAAGATTCTGCTTGAGAGAGAATTAATGAACGGCTCAATTAAAGTGTAACAACACGGCTGAAATTGGAATTATTCTCGTTATCTTAATTAATTAGATAATAAACCTTTTCACCTCGGTCATGAGGCTAAGTTTACAATAATCAGATGTATGTATTTGCTTTAGTTATATGTAGATTTCAGCTTTAGCCCTCCTGTTGTCCTCGAGTCAAGGAAGGAAGGGAGGAAGAAGG
>NC_084977.1:29783545-29838545 GCF_963691925.1 Scomber scombrus | reverse complement strand
TGAGCATGTCGGAAATGTTCTACCTTTTCTCAACAGATTTGACTTCTATGACGTGTTTAATGATGTTGGCTTATAGGAGCATTGGCTGCTTTTCTCTGCACAACTGTAGCAGCAAGTTTATTTATATGTCATTCTGACCATATCTATTAAATTCATACAGTTTCTCAGGACCAAAGTGCAACAGAAAACAGAATAAATAACCTAAGAAACATAAGGACAATTAAAAAACAACAAGGCAGCAGCAATTAAAAAAGACCAGTGCTGAATAAAATAAAGTGCAACCAAGTGTATACTCCAATGGTTTCTGTTTGTAATGCTATGATTGGTACAGGCTCCAATTATAGTCTTGCAAGTCTCTGCCAAGTCACAAAACATCCAAAAAAATACATCCAATTAGCAAACAGCGATCTTTTACACCCTCCAGCCGACACAAAACAACACTCTCATCCAATCTGGAGTCATGTTTCAGTCCAGCTGATGAATCTAAATCCAATATTCTTTCTCCTTTTTGCTCCGTTTTGGTCTCAACCAACATCTGAGAGCAATATCTGTCTCCTTAGCTTTGATGTTGCACTTTCTACACCATCCATCGCTAACGTTACACCTCCTGTTTGGTGCTGTGTTCAGTGGGTTTATCAGACCTTTGTTTTAGCTGAAAACAGCTGCCTGCTGCTCCTAGAAATTAAGTTGATGAGAGCACTGAGAATCAAAACTGTAAATGTGTCCTATAAAGCTCCTTAATGTTGATAATAAAACCCTTAACCCTTGTGACTTGACTGTTCCTTCTTCCCTCTTTCTTTGCTCCCTCCTCCTTCCATCCTTCCTTGCTTCCTTCCTCCTTTCCTCCCTCCCTACCTCCCTCCTTACTCCTTTCCTTCCTTCCTTCCTTCCTTCCTTCCTTCTCTCCTAATTTCCTTCCTCTTTTTCGTCCTTATTCCTTTCCTTCCTTCCTTCCTTCCTTCCTTCCTTCTTTCCTTCCTTCCTTCCTTCCTTCCTTCCTTCCTTCCTTCCTTCCTTCCTCCTTCCTCCTTTCCTTCTCTCCTAATTTCCTTCCTCTTTTCGTCCTTATTCCTTTCCTTCCTTCCTTCCTTCCTTCCTTCTCTCCTTCCTTCCTTCCTCATTTCCTTCCTTCTGTCCTTCCTTGACCTGAGGACAACAGGAGGGTTAGGACACATTTGGCTTTAGAAAAAAAAAGAGTCAAACAGGCCTTTTTTTCCCTTGGTAGATGAGAAGTTGACATTTTTGGAGATAAATGTTCATGAACACTTGTACACACAGAGGCACAAGCCCCCCTTTAAAGCTCAGCAGTGTGTGAGAAAATGATGTTGGAAGTGTGTGTACAGTAGCAGAGCTGCAGGCTTCCTTCTGCTGAGGCGCTACACACATCTCAGTTCCCACAGCAACACATTAGCACTCGACTCCACCATGATGGAGCCTGTAAACTAAGTGTGTGTGTGTGTGTGTGTGTGTGTGTGTGTGTGTGTGTGTGTGTGTGTGTGTGTGTGTGTGTGTGTGTGTGTGTGTGTGTGTGTGTGTGTGTGTGTGTGTGTGTGTGTGTGTATTTCTATCTTTGAGGAAAACCAATTTCAGTTGAAAAGTTGTGAGCACATTTTGTCCGGCTCTCACAACTTCAAAAGGGCAATTGAGTGGTGAGACTCAGTTTTAAGGTTAAGGGTAGAATTGGGTTTGGATCTTTAGTTGTGGTGGTTCATGTTAAAAGAAGGAGCTCAGGAATATATTATATGAGAGGATCCATTTGGGTTTAGACATTGGAAGTGGGGATATTTTTTCACAGTTTGGATATTTATGGAAGATGACAACTTTTTCGGGAATGGGAGACAATTTGCATAATTACTACATTTGTGGAAAGAGAGCACTTTTTTGTAAAAGCAAGGACATTTTCAGACAGTGAGGACTTTTTTTGATTTTGAGCATGTTTGTTGGAAGTGAAAAACATTTTGTAAAATGAAGACATTCGTAGGAAGGGAGGACCATTTTGGAAAGTTCAGTTCTCTCTTTTTCAAAAGACTGAGGGGTATTGAGACTTAGTTTTAGGGTTAAGATAGATTTGGTCTTAGGTCAGAGTAAATGGACTGCACTTCTATAGGACTATACTAGTCTTACTGACCACTAAAAGCACCTTTACAACACATGGCAACATTCACACACACACACACACACACACACACACACACACACACACACACACACACACACACACACACACACACACACACACACACACACACACACACACACACACACACTGGTGGCAGAAGCAGCCATTCAAGTTGCCAACCTGCTCATCAGGAGCGATACAGCACTTCCTATCCAAAGCGCCCCACAATGTTTCTAAGCTCACCCACACAAACAAACAAACAAACACACACACACACACACACACACACACACACACACACACACACACACACACACACACACACACACACACACACACACACACACACAGTCATAGAAAGCCCAAGGACACTTCAGCATGTGGCCTGGAGGAGATGAACCACTGTCTCTCTGATTAGTGAACGACCGGCTCTACCTCCTGGGAAGAGCCGAAAGTTAGAGGCAGGGTAATGCATTGTCGAGACCAGATTATCAACCAGGCGAAGTGGACAACTGCCCACAGCCCCCAGAAGTTTACTCCACATGAGCAAAGTCTACAAAACTTTATTTAATACAAATTGTTACCAAACGCGGACCACTAAAGTATAACATCAACTATGCCAGGTCCTCTATCTTGTGGCTTCAGTGATTATTAGAATACTACCATATACCATGAATAGTTGTGATCTATGGAGACCCAGTGATACATTTTAGCCCCAAGATACCTTAGGAGGGTAATACAGCTATGTGCATTGTCACTGAGGGTATAGAAATACATATTTGTACTAATAATTTGACATGAGCCTAATAATACAGTAAGTTTTTAGAGGGAGGAACAACAAAATGATTCACTCTGAAGACTCTGAAGACAAGAATAGAGATCTAAAAATGCACACACACACACACACACACACACACACACACACACACACACACACACACACACACACACACACACACACACACACACACACACACACACACACAAACACACACACACACACACACACACACACACACACAGAGACAGTGTACATTGCATATCCTATAGACTCATACTGCAGACCTTGTGGGCCAAAGTTTGAGCATAAATAAAAGCAGAAGTTACCCTCCTCATTGTGAATTAAAAATCGATAGCATTGAGAGTTGCAGCAGGTATGTCGGTGGAGGGGTTCGGCTGGCGTCTGCGGAATCGCTGCTCAAATTTAATTCTCTTGCACAGTTTGCCAAACGAATGAATAAAATATGATGCTCCGGTTTGCAAAAGAAGAAGAGGGGGGAAAAAAAGATTCTCTAATTGGAATTCCTGTCGACTGAACGAGAAGTTGTGAGGAGACAAATTATTCACACACACACACACACATTACACACACACACACTGTACATTCAATCAAGTTGGTCCAATAGGTAACCCACTGTGTTTGCATAACCTGCATCCTAGGGGATGTGGGAATAATATGAACATCTACAGTGATCAAAATGGGACAAAAATGCTCTGTGCAGTCATTTGCTTTTTAAATATTATTCCTTATATACTGATTTCCACAACCCTAATTACCCATCCACTGTTACTCTGCATCTTATTTTTCCCTCCTTTTAACGACCCTAACAGCTACAGAAATACAGAAAGGCAAACATGCGGGCCGAGGTGATAATTGTGAACAAATACTAATGAAATATTTTCAAATGTTTGTATAAAATAAAGCTGACAGACTTCTGGGAAATTAGCTTCACTGCTTCCATCCTCCGAGTCACGCGGGGACTCGCAGACACACAGACAAACACAAACCCCCCCTTTGTCCATTAGAGGTGACATGTGGGCGCACAGCTCATAAAACGGGTGGCAAGAGGGGGGGGGGGGGGGGGGGGGGGGGGGGGGCTCGGGCAGGGTAGGAATATAACCGTACTGACGTGGTTGCTGGTGACACAGTGACATTGACGGAGATATTTACCGTAACCTCGCAGCAGCCTTGGCCGAAGAGGAGACGACGCTATAATTCTTCTCTTCATTGCAACACTTGTTCTAGACCGGGCTCGCCTATAAAAGGAGGTCAGACTGGTTTCCATCACTGACTGACTGACAGAATGAAGGGGAAGGAGGAAGGAGGGATGGGAGGGAGGAGGGGTAGAGGTGCTGCTCTGATCCTTCATTTAAAAGTGTAGACTTTGTGTGTAATTACTTTCTTTTCTTTCTTTATTAGGATCCCAAGTGTAGCATTAGTTATACTTCCTGGGGTCCGCCACACATACTGTCTACATACTTATACAAAAACACTCTCGCTCATTGAATTATCAATTAAGTACAGCAGAAAAACATCCTTTAACCATCGTGTCGTCCTCCCGGGTCAAATTGACCCAGTCTGTTTTGACTGTTCCTTCTTTCCTCCCTTCCTTCCTTCCGTCTGTCCTTCCTCCCTCCTTCTCTCTTTCTTTGCTCCCTTCCTTCCTTCCGTCTGTCCTTCCTCCCTCCCTCCTTCTTTCCTTCCTGCATCCTCCTTTCTTCCTTCCTTCCCTCCTTCCTTCCTCCCTCCCTCGCTCCCTCCTTCTTTATGTCCCTCCTTCCTTCCTTCGTTCCTTCCTTCCTCCCTTCCTTCTTTCCTCCCTGCCTCCTTCTGTCTTTCTTTCCTCACCACTACCTTCCTTCTTTCGTCTGTCCTTCTTTCCTCCCATCCTTCCCTCCTTTCCTTCATTCTTCCTCCCTTGCATCCTACCTTCCTGCCTTCCTTCCTCCCTCCTTTCCTTCTTTCCTTCCTTCCTTCCTCCCTCCTTTCCTTCCTTCTTCCTCCCTTCCATCCTTCCTTCCTCCCTCCTTTCCTTCCTTCTTCCTCCCTTCCTTCCTTCTTTCCTTCCTTCTTCCTCCCTTCATTCCTTGACTCGAGGACAACAGGAGAGTTAAACAAGACATTAAGCCAAATACAAATAAAGAATACATCAAAATTCATAGCAAACTTGATTTTAATTCCTCCTTTTTTACAAAGTGATTAAACTCTTGTCTGATTTTAGCCTCTTTCAACCTATTCTGGTTGCATAAAACTTGTATTTGTAGAGAAATTATACAATCACATTGGAAATTGGTGCATTCTGTGTTCAGCTTCCAGTTTTTTTCATTCTCAGTTTTATCTGAAGCCGCATGTTATGCTTCTTGCTACACTATGTTTTTAGGTTTTATCTCCTATATTAATCAAAATCAGACAATAAAATTCAAATCTCACAGACAAGGACGTCAAGAAAAAGTAGAAATACCAAAAAACCCAACTCATTTACAAGTCAAAGTCCTGGATTTTAGGTGATGTGGAAAACAGTGAATCTTCATTTGTGAACTCATGCTGCAATAATAGATGTGACTAAATAATCCAACCAATCAGAGCTGCTGTCGATTATCAATTTGTATCAGTTATCAGTTTTATCAAAGTTTTTATTTACTTTATATAAGTTTCAACTGTACACTGTGTGCATTAATCCCAAATAGTTTTTACTGTTAACATTTATTCTGTTTTATTATCAGCTTGTCAATCATCTGTAAACAGTAATAAAAGGTGCAATACAAAAAAAGTATGATTGATTTTGTGAGTTTTAGTTTCATCAATATGATATGAATTTGTTCTTAAGTTAATAAATTACACATAGCGGGTCATTTCCAAACTCCGTATTGCAATTTCACAACTTTTCGGCCAACTAAGAAACAAATAATTATTTATTTCTCCATCAGATTTTTTCTTGGGAGAATGGAGATGACTTTAACCCTTGTGTCGTCCTCCTGGGTCAAATTGACCCCCTCTGTTTTGACTCTTCCTTCCTTCCTTCCTTCCTTCCTTCCTTCCTCCTTCCTTCCTCCTTCCTTCCTTCCTTCCTTCCTTCTTCCTTCCTTCCTTCCTTCCTTCCTTCCTTCCTTCCTTCCTTCCTCCACTACCTTTCTTCCTTCCTTCTGTCCTTCCTTCCTCCCTCCCTCCCTCCTTCTTTCCTTCCTTCCTTCCTTCCTTTCCTTCCTCTTTTCCTTTATCCCTCCCTCCCTTCCTCCTTCCTTCTCTCCTTCCTTCTTCCTTACTTCTCCCTTCCTTCCTTTCCCCCTCCCTCCTTTTCTTCCTTCTTCATCCCTTCCTTATTCCTCCCTTCCTTCCTTCCTCCCTCCTTTCCTTCCTTCTTCCTCCCTTCCTTCCTTCCTTCCTCCCTCCTTTCCTTGCTTCTTCCTCCCTTCCTCCCTCCCTTCCTTCCATCTTTCTCCCTTCCTTATTTGACTTGAGGACAACAGGAAGGTTAAAACAGTATTTAGACTTTTAAACTGAGAAATAAAAATGATAAAAACTATAATCAACAAGTTAAATTAACAAATAAAACACAAAATCAAACAAAACCCAAATGTGTAATTGACAGCTATCACTCATTTTAACAGTCCCACTCAATCAAACACCCTTTCTCTCCATAACCAACATCAATGATTACATTTCATGAGATATTAAAATAAAGGAGTCCTATCAGATAAATGTGCTTATAGGCTTGAAACTTGTACTCCTTAAATATTTAAAGTGATTAAATTATTCATGCTAATTAGAATAAACACTAAAACAACTGATATTCAGTGTGCTAAATGTGATAATTCAGGGACTAAATGAGGCTTTTATGGTGTTAGATATGGCCTTTAGATATAGTATGTAAAATGGTGATGCCTATTAAAGTACAATATTCCCCATTAAGATGTCATAACTCACATGGTCAGATTAACCTGTTAAAAGAATACAGAGCAACAAAAAAAGGCTAATGGGTCCTTATTGAGACACCAAGCTATTTAAGAATATCCACAGAGAGCATTAAATAAACCAAATTAAATCCCCTAATAAATTTATCATGAATCAAATTAACCTAAATCAAGTGAACCTGGAGTGCTGCAGGCCTGGAAGGGGGAAGGGGAGGGGACGGGGGGGGGGTCAAAACATGGTAATGTTAGAGTAGTAAATTAGCATTAAAGGAACAGTTACACATGTTAGGAAACGTACTTATCCTCCGCTTCATTGCTCAGTTAGATAAATAGACACCACTCTCATATCTGTGAGGTAAAAACAAAGCAGCTGGTTCACTTAGCTTAGAATAAAGACTGGAAACAAAGTCCATGTGGCACTTAACCTTTGTGTCGTCCTCCCGGGTCAAATTGACCCCATCTGTTTTGGCTCTTCCTTTCTTCCTTCCTTCCTTCCTTCCTTCCTTCCTTCCTTCCTACATTCGTCCCTCCCCTCCTTCCTCACTCCCTTGCTTCCCTCCTTCCTCACTCCCCTTGCTTCCTTCTCTTCTCCCTCCCTTCCTCCCTCCTTTCCTTCCCCTTCTTCCTCCCTTTCTTCCTTCTTCCTCCCTCCCTTGCTTCCTTCTCTCCTCCCTCCCTCCTTTCCTTCCCCTTCTTCCTCCCTTTCTTCTTCCTCCCTTACTTCCTTGTCCTTCTTTCCTCCCTTCCTTCCCTCCTTCCTACATTCCTCCCTCCCTTCCTTGCTTCCTTCCTTCTTCTCTCCTCTCTCCCTCCTTTTCTTCCTTCCTTCTTCCTCCCTTACTTCCTTCTTCCTCCCTCCTTTCCTTTCCTTCCTTCATCCTCCCTTCCTTCCTTGACTCGAGGACAACAGGAGGGTTTTTAATCCTCTGAAAAACCAGAATTTGTCATTTTTACACTGATTTTTGTATTAATTCAAACTATTATGATATATGTGTTAATCTGTGAGCTTCAGAGATGCTTGTAGGTGGATTTTTGTTAGTTTTGGACAGAGCAAGGCTACCTGTGTCCAGTCTTTATGCTAATCTAAGCTAAGCTAACTAGCTGCTGGTTGTAGACTCACACTTAAACACACACACAAGACACAAAATAACGTTGTCTCATACAACGTTCACAATCTTACTCTCAGCAAGACAATGACTTAGTGTATTTCTCAAAACGTGAAACTGTTCTTTCACGTGGAAGACTCTTCCAAAATAGCTGAAATTTGTACTTGAATGGAGTTTTTGAGCAAATATATTTAGTAACTTGAGAAGAAGGGGCGGGTTCATGAGATTACACTATGACCTACATTTTCCCTTTCCTTGCTTTGCTTTTCTTTTCCACCGTATTCTCTCTTCCCCTCTCTCTCTCTCTCTCCTCTCTCTCTCTCTGACAGGCCTGGCTGGCAGTACGACTCAGATTGGTGTGAAATCGCCGCCTAACAGGCGGGAAATTGGCTCTGTTATTTTTGGAGCAGAGTCATGGGGGACCGTCGGACCATCATCCTCTCTCTAATGAGCAGGTGATGGAGGCGTAACTGGGGAGGGAGGTGAGGAGGGGATGGGGAGGGGAGGGGAGGGATTGCATGGCTGCGTCTCAAACACCGCACACATGGCAAGATGTACAGATGAGAGCGGAGAGAGAGAGAGAGAGAGAGGAGAGAGAGAGAGAGAGAGAGAGAGAGAGAGAGAGGAGATGAGGAGAGAGAGAGAGAGAGAGAGAGAGAGAGAGAGAGAGAGAGAGAGAGAGAGAGAGAGAGAGAGAGAGAGAGAGAGAGGGGCGGAAAACAGCAACATTGGACGTAGCCGAGAGAGCAAAGTCAGAGGCAATGAAGGAGAAGAAGTAGCAGTGTGAGATGGTCTAAAAATCTCCATCAGATTAGCTAAATATTAATAACCTCTGCTGACATCTTCCGCTGCTGCAAATGACCGTGTAAAGAACTGAACTTGGCCTGTGCACAGTGTGTGTTTAAGCTGAGATGATGGAGGGAGGGTCGGGGGGTTGTAAGGCCAAGCGGGGAAGTGTCAGGCACAATCTCATCTTTTGACCATCGACTGTAACAGAGAGAGCCTATAGATGTAAAATACACAATCCACAATCATTAAAAAAGACACACTGCAGGAAGGAAAGGACACTCTTCAGTTTATAAAGAATATTTGCATTTATCTCATTAGATTTCACGTCAATATGTTTTTCCAATCATGTCAACGTCTTGCAATACATAACAAATGCTTCATCTCCTCATGACAGCATGCACAGTGTCTGGTTTCCCCCCCTCGTTTAAACTACAGCTGACTCGTGGCCACTGGCAGGCGTCACACACAGTATTCATCACGCTTCGTACATTACAGACGACACACAAGTGACACATATCCCAGACAGAGATCACAGATTCATTGGAAGGAGTCAAAAAAAATTTTTTTTTCTAAACTGAAATAGAGAGAAGAGAGAGAAGCTTAGAGAACAGCAGGAGCAGATAAACACTGCCCCCTACTGTCCGCTCCACTGCAATACATTCAATATTCATTCACAGCAACACAAAAAAAAAAAGAAGTGCTCAAGTTTGTCTTCATGTGATGAGTCATTCTTTTTTTCAGTGTCATCTTTTACAAACAGCATAGTTAACGTTGAATTAAATAGAGCTGCAATGATTAGTTGAGTAATTGTCACCAATATTGATAATCGATGAATGGTTTTGAGTCATTTTTTAAAGACAAAAACGGCAAAATTCTCTGATTCCAGCTTTTAAAATGTGAATATTTTCTGTTTTTTTTTAGTTTTATGTAACAGCAAACTAAATATCTTTGAGTTATAGACAAAACAAAGACATCTGAAGTCATATTTTTCACAATTTTCTGACATTTACTGGAACAAAAAACTAATTGATTACCTGGAAAAATAAGTTAATTAGTTAATTAATTAGTTGCAGCCGTACAAATTAAAACTCTGCAATCAGCCCAGACGACTAATGTTTGTAATATCTGCTACAATGTTTATTATTCAAGTTTTTCATTCAACAGAAATAAATCCGTTACCGTTGGCACCTTCTTATGTAGAACATGAACTATCAAAGCTAGAAACCCCAAAAGACAAAGTGTAACCATTTGACATTAACTGCCTAAAGCTCTGTGTGTTTAATATTGATTATATTATCTGTTTCATTATGAATTTTATCTGTGCAACAGTTCGACCAAACTGTTTCCTTTTTTCATAGTTTGTTCGTTGGCCTCTTTTTATTTTTCATGAACCTCGTGGCCACGTCGTTCATTATATTTAAACCATTATTCTTGGTATTTGTACCAATTAAAGTCCTCCAGAGTTAGACAGTCTGGTCTGTGAAGAGCTGGACTGTTTTTTTTATTTTGGTTCAGTCTCGTGGCGGGCCAGCGCAGGGGGTAAGGTTGTCCCACAGGGGCCGTGGAAGTGAAACCTGAAAAAAAAAACAGAAAAAAGAGGTTTGTTTATGCCATGAAGATGTTGAAAAGTGTTTTAAAGGGGGTGTATGATGCACATTTTCACAGCTTTATTTATATTCTGAGGCTCTATGTGAATGTCTTTGCATGATTTACAGTTTTAAAAAATTATATTTATCTTATACTGGCTCTATATGCAGCCCCTCAGTTCAGCCTCTGTCTGAAACAAGCTGTTTTAGCTCCTGTCTCTTTAAGCTCCACCTCCCAATGAGCCAACTCTGTTCTGATTGGTCAGCTCCCTTGGCAGATATCTACAGGCTCCAGAGGCTACATAAAGAAACATTCGTAGGATTTGCTTCTTTTTCTCGTTGTTTACTCAAAATGGAAACTTCTCAAATACATCTGTACATGTTTGAGCCTGAATCTGATCTGAAATATGTGAGCAGACAACGTGGCACAACCTCAAGTACAAAGATGACCTAACAGACGGTCATTTGAGGGCATGTGCAAACAATCTGATGTCATCATGAGGGCGAATTAGAGGTACGTTTGCAAACATGGCATTTCCGCTTTTGACTTAAGGCTGCAAATTTCCACAAGTTCACCTCAAGTTTTGGACCTTTGAGCATGTTCAACTTAGATATAACTTCAGTATGAAATAAAAAGAGAATCACAAAAAGCATGCTGTGTCCCCTTTAAATGATGCATGTGTGTGTGTGAGTGTGTGACGGTGAATGAGTCATACTTGAATCTCATGGTGGCCGGTGTGTCTTCCATGTTGAATTCAGCCACAGGGACGCCTCTGGCTGCCACCTGAGGAGCGAACATGGCTGCTGGATACACGACCGATGACGTGCCGACCTGCAGAGTAGGAATTATTTAAAAGTTATTTGGAAACTTACAAAAATATGTTGTTTTTTTTCGAACACGTCAGAAAATAAACAAGAAATAATAGAAGGAGAGCTGCTGAAAGCTAAAAGTGAGAATATGCACTTTGCTAAATATGAGCACAAATAGAGGCATTTAAATGGAGTAAATAACATTAATTCCCACTTATCTGCATTTAATAGCCCTCCTCCTTTTTCAGTGTGGTAGTTTATTTGGAAAATATACACCACTTATGAGTCAATTCATGAACTAACTAATAACACACAAAGATATTTTTTTTTTTTTTAAAGAAGACGGCCAGTGAGCAAAGTTAAAAGTTATTATGTGAAGTTTTGAAAGAGAATGGGGTAGTGATGCCACTTTCACTTTTAAATAATCTTCTTTTTTAAAATTTTCTCACATTTCATAGACAAAACTAAGTCTAATTGGAAAAACTAATATTCATCAATAATGAAAATAATTATTAGTTGTAGTCCTCAGTGCAAGTTACAGCTCACATGCACTTTGGTGATACTAGCCTCAAATTTCCTGCTAGTAGTCTGAGGACTGAACTGATGTTTCACAATGTCATTTTATAAATTTTAGGCCACCAGTGCCTGCTAATTACTGTTGAGTGTGATAATAAAAATCTCAGGTACATTATTCAGTTCAGTGAGCTGTCTGTTACGTGCGTGTGCACACACACACACACACACACACACACACACACACACACACACACACACACACACACACACACACACACACACACACACACACACACACACACACACACACACACACACACACACACACACACACACCTTACCACGAGGCAGAGGTCGCAGTTATCCAGCACACTCTCTGCCTGGTTGAGGATGTCTGAATCCAGAGTCTCTCCAAACCAAACCACAGCTGGTCTCAGGAGACCGTGACAGCCTGTCTGCTCACACCTGACACACACACACACACACACACACACACACACACACACACACACACACACACACACACACACACACACACACACACACACACACACACACACACACACACTTTGTCAAACGAAATACCTTCATCTGAAAAGAGCAGAGCAGAAAAACAAAGTGAATGTACGGCCGTCCTACCTTGGCAGCTCCTTCTCAGGGATCTGGGCATCTTCTGTTTTTGGGTCTGGAGCTCTGAGGAAGCAATTTGATAAAGAGAGTCGGTGCTGCTAAGAAAAAGGGCAACTCCACCCAAATAGTCTAAACATTATTAAAACAATCTAAAGCATGTTTCCCTTCAAATTCATGTCCTTTAATACTGATACAGAGTCCCTTTTGATATTTATGTTGTCCAACATAAAAACAGCTACAGAGCACATACTTAAAATACATTAAAGTTGATAAATCCACAATATTTGAGCTATTTAGGTTGACAATTTGATGCTTTATAGCCTTTTAACAATTTTCACCTCATTTTTTTTTTACATTTATGTTACAAGAAATGAAAGAAAAACCCTGTTAGACATATAAACCCTATGAAATAAATGGATCAGCCTGAAAACTAACATCCAGAGTGACACTTTCAAAAACCTTTTCATCTATTTTGTTAAATTTTTCATTAGATTTTTTATTAATTCATGATATTTCTCTCATCTTTTAAATGTAGCAGGTCTACACCAGTCATCTGCATCAACTCACTGAATTCATTCTGGTGTTTTAATAAAATAGAAGAGGATATTTAAACACTTAAATGAATAGAAAGCAGTGGATTAAAGATCTAAAATGAATCAGAATGACTATTAACAAAGCCAGCACAGATTCAATTAAGTTGACATGTTCAGTTATGATATGAACTCCAGCTTCTTTTTGCTTAATCTGCAGCTAAGATGGATTTTAATGGTGGAACGTTTATTAAAACATCAATTTTAAATGTCAAATAAGTGACAAAGTGGCTTTTAAAGTGACATTTCAGGTGAGTCAGAGTTTCCTTTTCACTGTTATCAGGTGTTATTTAGCTGCTGACATCTGAATCAGCCCGTTTTCTCTGACATTTGTGCTTAAATGAATGCGATCGATATCTCTTGTGACACATTTACATATTTTTTTAGGTGGAAAAAACAGTGCAGTTCACCAGTTTATACCGACTGAAGCACTTACCCTTTGTCCTTCAGAGCGGCACAGATGGGGCTCTTATAATTAGAGGCTTCATGACCGCAGCTCATGCAGCGCGTCCTGAACAGACTTCCTGAAAGTTACAAAAGGAAGAACCAATAGGTGAGAAGAGACACACAGAAAAGGGACAATAATCAATAAGTCAATAAGTTAACAGAAGCTTAATAACTGAAACATATTAAGTTATTAATCACATAAAAAAGACAAATATTTAATTGTGAGGATTTGCAACTTTTCATTATTATTCATATTTTCTTCATTTCATAATCAGTTTGACCAATTTTCTGACATTTTATCCACTTAATGAATTAGTGAGTAATCTAGATATAATTTAAAAGATCAATCAACAATGAAAATGAATGGTAGTAAAGGAATACTTCAACATTTTTTGGGGAAATACATACTTCTCATGTATTTCCCCAAAACATGTTGTAATATTTCTTTAATTTAATTCAATTTCTTCTTCACTCATTTCTAGATTTATACTTACCGTGGATTTCCAGCATGTTCTTGGATCCGGCTCGGCGGTGGAGTTCGTCGATGTTCTGAGTGACGACGGTGACGTTGCGGCCCTGTTTGGTGAGTCGCTCCTCGCACTCTGCAATAGCCAGGTGAGCGGGGTTCGGGTTTTTGGTGAGCATGACCTCGCGGCGGTAGTGGTAAAACTCCCAGACACGTGAGGGATTCCTGGCGAAGGCCATCGGGGTGGCGAGTTCCTAACGGAGGGAAGGGATGGAGACGGGATGAATATATCACTTTATTTATATACAATAACACCTTTCATACAGACTAGTGTAGTTCAAAGTGCTTTAAAGTTAGTTAAATGAGCTGATAAGACAGAACAAGTGACAAAATAAAAATAAACAAATAAAATTATTTAAAAAAGGAATAAAAACAAGGAACAATTTAAAGACAAACAATTGAGACCAATGCATGCAAGAAAATATAAAGAATTTAAGAAATTTAAATGAAATGAGGAAAAATAAATAATTAAATTAGTAAAATAAAAGAAAGGTTTATTAAAAGTTAGAGTAAAAAAACTAGGTTGAAATAGATTAAAAAAACAAAAGAAAACTAAAATTAATAGAAGCTGGAGTAAAGCTATAAGTTAAGAAAGAGATTAAAAGACAAAAGAAATAGACACATAAAATAAAATACAATAAATGTCAGAAATGGATGCCAACAAGAAAATAATCAGTGCAGATCAAAGAGTCCACTATAAAATGATTATTAAAAAAGCTCCTTTATATGATCAGCTACTAAACATCTAAAAATGTTATGACCCATGTTTTTAATTAACCCTCCTGTTGTCTTCTAGTCAACGATGCAACTTTTGTCCTCTTGGTTTGACTGTTTATAAAGCATAACGTATAATATATATATCGGAGTTTTTTAGCTTTCTTCATTCCAACTTATTACCACAAGTTTCACACATATATTTGGAAATCATGGTCAATATGCCTCAATTAAATAAAAATATGCCTCATTTCCTCCCAGGTCAAAATTGATGTCATTGGCTTTTATTGTATTTCACTTCTCATGTGCAGACCCAAGCCAGCAATGAATTGATCCTAATCCTAAAGTATTGTGTGTGCATCAAAAGCCTGATATATCTTCTGTAACCTTAGACATTCATTGTTGTTCATTGTTCATTGTGGGCAATATGTTCCTTGACCTGGAAGAGTTTGGGCATGGTTTGAAATGTCAGACAGTTGGTTTATTTGGCTCTGTGCATGAGATTTGTCGAGAATAAGAAAAATATAATGAGAGGAACTTCCGCACTCTGTCTCGCTTACTGCTGGAATATTTATTAGATTACAACATTACGGTCAGTCCAACCTTCATCAGGTAGATCAGGTTTATCAGGTACAGTGAGACAGTATGCGGATGTTCTCATTATTTTCTAGTTGCAGCTTCCTCCGACTCACCTGTCACATATTCAGGTGTATAGAGATTTTTTTTTAAACCCAAGAAAAATACAATTTGCCAGTCTTATCTAGAAATTACAATACCAGTACCAATTCAAGTACCCTTAAAGTGATTAAGTGATACAGATAACAACTAAGTACTTAATTCCATACCCATCATGTGAATAGAAGCATTCAATTGCATAACATGCCACCACTCCTCCACATCTACATGATTTGATTTTTACACAAATGCACTTCGAAAGTCTTCATTTTATTAATAGTGTTGCATTAAATTGAAGACATGTAGCATATTCTATCTGCTCTTGATGAAACCCTTCTCCAAATGAACCCACTCTGTTCCAGCTCTGGGTGCAAACAGGATTGATTGCAGGTATCTTTTAACGGGAGATGTTTCGATACTACCTGGTACTACTTGATATCGATTTATTTCAGTCGATGCCTTAAAAGGTATTGATGCATTCAGTCTTTTGGTAAAAAATGGTGCAAATGTCATTTCAAATGACATAAAACCAACAAAAATACAAAACCAACAAAAATAACAAACCTGATGCTGCTTTTTATTTTTTGAGAAATGTTTTAATTGCTCATCTTTCCAGCCCTTATTAGACACTGTGGATATAAAACAATCCAAGACACAAAAAGCTACAACAGCAATGCAATAAAGCATGTTTTGACAGCTGATAAGAAAACAGAAGTGCATGTCTACCTGTGCTTGCCATTTTCTCCAGTAGCCCCCGGCTCCTCTGAAGGTGGGGACTCCACTCTCAGCACTCACCCCTGCTCCAGTGATGATGGCTATGTTCTGGGCTTGGGCGAAAATCTTCCTGAATGCTGCCAAATCTAAAGATAGACACCCCAATATTAACTGATTTTAAAAAAAAATACACAAAATGACAGTAATGGATGCTTGATTTCTCTTCAGAAGAAGACCTTGTGAATGTGTGAAGCTGCAGAATGTCTACCTGAACTGGGCCGGGCCATATTTTTACCACCCTGCTGTTTCTTCAGGTGGGCACACATCTGTGGATATATGAGGCCCCTACAGGTGAGTTGTCGCACAATCATTGTACTTTAAGTGCCTAGAGGGGAAAAACTGCACTGTGATGGCAGACACAACTAACATCAGTCTGTCTTTCATGTATTTATTGATGATTTCCACTATCAACAATTCAAGCCAGGAAGGTAAGCATGTTTATGTGAATCAAACACAAGCTCCAGGTAGATAAAACAGCCTGTGGTCCACCTGGAAATGCCTTTGAAACACAGGTAAATGCTGTCATAACATTTGGGTTTTATACTTAGACTTGAATGTACTTTAAAAGTCTCAAATGTAAACGAGGTTAATTAAGACCGAGGAGCTTTCACTGTGGTTATTTTTGCTCTCAGGAAGGTCAATGACTATCCCTTTAAAAAAAGCTCTGAGGTCACCTGAGTTAACATAACAAAGCATATCCAGGCTTCCTAACTTGTGTTTGCTCATTCTGACTAAATGCTTATGATTCTTGCAGCACTGTAACTCTTTGTTGTTGTTTTTTACATGTTAACTAGGAAAGAATACAAGTTTTCTGCACCACAGCTAAGCTTGTAGCAGCCTCTTAGCTGTTTGTTAGCATGCTAAGCTAACACAGGTGTTATGTCGAAGTTGGTTCCCCATCGAAATGTGTTCCCACTTCTCCATAATAACCCCCAACCAGTTGTCTTCTGAAGTGCGTAACCTTAACCCAAGTTTACCTGTAACCCCAATCAGCTAACCGTAACCATAACCTAACTCTAACCTCGAATAAATTACTATGAGAAACACCATTTTAACAGCAGTTGGACGAACTTAGACATAACACCGGTCCTCCATAGCAACAGCGCTTTCACCGTCGCTACGTTCTGTTGTTATGACAACGTCGCTGCATATTTCCATAGATTTCCAGAGATTTCGGCTGAGTTTTGTCTTAATCTGTGAGTTTTTCTAATGTCAGCTACCTGTCAGACACGAAGTCCAGGACCATGAGCTGTGGCAGCAAGCAGGAACTCAGTCGGTGTTTGTTGTTGTCATCCAACAGCTCAGCAGCGGAGATGATTGGGTTTCTCTTCCCCAGTTATGAGCCTATGAGGAGGGACAGCGAGGTAAATAACAACCGCTACAAATATGTTCATGACCAGCAGAGGGCGCTTCTGTACTGTAATAGTGTCTCTAGTGCAGGGGGGCCGAACCTGCGGCTCGTGGGCCAGAACCGGCCCGCCGAGGAATCCAACCCGGCCCACTTTCCTTCCTGCCTTTTTCCCTTCCTTCCTGCCTTTTTCCCTTCCTTCCTTCCTTCCTTCCTTCCTTCCTTCCTTCCTTCCTTCCTTCCTTCCTTCCTTCCTTCCTTCCTCCTTTCCTTATTTCCATCCATCCATCCGTTCTTTCTTTCTTTCTTTATTTTTTCTGCCATCTTTTCTTCCTGTCTTCTCTTCCTTCCTTCCATCTGTCTTTCATTCCTTCCTTCCTACTTTCCATCCACCCTTTCTTTCCTTCTTTCTTTTTTCCTTCCATCTTTCCTCCCTGTCTTATCTTTCTTCCTTACATCTGTCCTTTCTTTCTTTCTTTCTTTCTTTCTTTCTTTCTTTCTTTCTTTCTTTCTTTCTTTCCTTCATGTCTTCTTTTCCTTGTTTTCCTAAAAGACAAATAAAAAAACTAACATAAAACATCATAAAGATAAGATAAGCAACCAGCAAGGTTAATTAAAAAGCGTTTACAGTCAAACTGTCCCAACATAATTATTTACATTGTAGTTTTTTTTGTGTGTGGTTTTTAAGATACTAAGCCCAAGTGCAAGGTGCTGATTGGTTGACTGTAATCCTGTGTGTTCAGTGGATAGTCTATTTTTTTTTTTTTAAATAACCTGGCTAGAGCCAATATTGTCAAATGTCCTGTTCCTGTGTTTATTTTGCATCATGTTTTCCATTGGGCCAGTTTTGCTCGTCTCTGCAGCTTGACCATTCTCAGTCCTGTCACTTCTACTTTCTTTGTCACACCCTGAATGTGTTGCTATAGTCTGTTGGTAAGTCTGTCAGCTGCTGTCAAACTAACAAGGTAATCTTATTGACTGGTGGGTGTCACAAAGCTTTTCTCCAAGAGCCACACACATATGATTCATATCCAGCTTCATGACAGGAGCTGCTGGTCGGTTGTGTTGCTTTTTAAAGGGGGGATTTAAAGGAGATGGGAGAAATGTGGATATATCTTAAAATGGGAGGACACTGTCTTTAATGGGAAGATACCAGCAAGACCTGTTATATGTATGACAACTTATTAAGATAAGGTAAGAAGATAAGATGTATCTTTATTGACCCTACTTGGAAGAAATTCAAACTGACATATGCCGACATTATAAAGTCGCACATTTGCAAGAAAAAAGGTTGAAAAAATGTGATTTATTCTGTCAAACAGTCACTTTGCAAAACTGGAGAGAAGTACAAATACTTCATTACTTCCCACCTCTGCTGTAATTATTGGTTATTTTTCATTATGATTCATGTAACATCATAGTCTTTAAATTGTCTCTAAATTTCCTTACAACCACAGACTATAACAAGTTCCCATTTCCGCTTGTTCTATAAATATCTTAAAGGATGATTGTAGAAAAGATTGTCTGTAAGTCTACTAATTATTTCCCCTTGTGGATATAAGCCACCTCTTGGCAACACTTCAATAAACACAAGAGGTGATTATGGGCTCTTGCTTTTCATTGGCCAGTAAGAGTTGGAACTTGAGCAGGTGGTGGAGCTGACTTACAGGAAAAGATAGCAGATCATCAAGCTTACCATCTCTCTCTCTCTCTCTCTCTCTCTCTCTCTCTCTCTCTCTCTCTCTCTCTCTCTCTCTCTCTCTCTCTCTCTCTCTCTCTCTCTCTCTCTCTCTCTCTCTCTCTCCCCCCCCCCTCCTACCGTCCATCACCATTACAATAGCCCGCCCCCCTCCTACACCGTCTGCCCGGGCGGGTGCACGAGTGGCTGCTGCTGCTGCTGCTGCTGCTGCGGCGCCGTATCTCTCTCAGTCCCCGCCGGTCGCCTGTGGACGCTGCTGCCCGGCTGGCCGAACATGGCGGCGGCCCCGGAGGAGGAGGTAGACCGCAGACCGATCCGGAGGGTCCGGTCCAAGAGTGACACGCCTTACATCAACGAGGCGAGGATCTCACTGCACCTGGAGACAGGTAGGCAACCAGCCAGCCATGCAGGCAGGCAGGCAGGCAGGCAGGGACACGGATGCTCCCTCACTGCATGTCTGGGTGTATATTACAGTATAGCAGCCTCCACAGGGGGGGAATAGCTTATTATAGTGAAACGCTGCCTCGCTGCGAGAGCAATGGCTTAGTCGTTTAGTGACAGTTCCCACACACCAGCATGACTTTGGGCTTTCATTGTGCATGTCTGACGGTACCCATGGTGCTCAGCTGCACCTTGGTGGATGATGACCACACAGTGAGTCATGCACAGGGGACACAAACGGAGAATAATCTCCAAATATAGGCTTTTTTTTGGTTTTTGTTGTTTTGTTTAAATTCTAACCATGCATGCTATTCTTGCTGTGCAAGGCACAGTTAGGCAGCAAGAGCCTAATTATCCCTACAGGACGATTGATTGCTATTGCTCCAACCAGACTCCGCCTCGATTGTCGGCTGCAGCAGTGAAATGTTGTGTGTGTGAACTTGGCTGCCTCTGACTACTCGTTTTTGTTTAAACAATGCAGTTGTTATCAGTGCATTTGGAGAAAGGGTTGAGGGATGAATGGATGGATGGATGCTCTTGAATGCCATTTCCTATACAGTGTGTGTGGCGTGAAAACAGGAGAGATAAGTTATTGTTTCCTTTGTTGCCATGGACACGATGGTACGCTGTCACGAAGCCTGGATCATGGGTATGTTAGTGTGGGGTTTACAGCTATATACATGCTCATTTTCATCATCTTTTTAAATTAGAAAACAAGCAAAAATCACTCCACATCACTAGAGATTGACTCTGCTTTAATATCACATCAGCGTGGAGCTGTCCACTGGCCCTCGGTGCTGAAAATGACACCGAGCCCAGATAGGCGAACAGAGCCTGAAGCCTTTTGCACATAATCGACATTTCTCCATCACTAATCATCCATGTTACATATATGAGACTGGTTTTGATTTTTTTTTTTAAATGAGCTGCTGCATCAGAATAGCTTGTGGCCGACCCTCCCCCTTTAAAAATGCCCCTATGTGACAAATCCCTGTCACATGGTAGTCTGAGGCTAGACTCAAGCCTATATTTTCCATTTCCAGGCAGATGCCAACTCTAGAAAATTCCCCACGTCTACTATACTTCTTCTTTATCTTAATTTCCCTTTTTTGTTTTTTAAAAACATGTAGACTTCAATGCCTTAGTCAGCAATCATATTAAATGTACTTTACATAGGAACCAAATCATGGTAGGGCATGTGTCTATTTTTATTTTGAAAGTCTGCCTTAATCTTAAGCCATAAACAGAGGTGAGAACTATGTATGGAAAAACCTTACATAAATCTTAATGAGATCAGGAATTACTCACATGCTTGCCCCCTCCCTCCTTACCCCCCCCCCCCCCCCCCTTCCTTTAGCCTGCTTAGACCTTTATGACTCATGGTGTTCAGACCCACCTACTCATAATCTCTCTCAACTGCCCTCTTCTCTCGTGTCTCTGGTCCTCCTTAACAATCTTCCTCTCCATTTTGTTTTTGTATTAAAGGCAGCACCTCCTCTCAGCTAGATAAGCCGAGCCTCCCCAATATGAGTAGCACTATTCTTTTCTCAGAGCTTTGTGTCAGTGTGTGTGTGCGTGTGTGTGACGCTGTGTCTTGCTAGCAGTGCTGCTTCTGGCTGTTAGCTGAAAACAGAGCGGGCAGGCTGCAGCTGCGTGACACTGGCACGACAGCTACATCTTCACACCTTTCCCTCGACCCCATGAAGCATTCTTTGCCTTCTTCCCCCCCTCCTCCTCTTCCTCTCCAAAATTGCTTAGGTCTAATCTCTTCTTCTTCTTCTTCTTTTTTCTTTCACCAGAGAAGCCATCTCGACCACCCACTCCCCCTGACTCACATTGACTTCATGTTTGTGTGTGTTTAGCTGCTTGTTGTTTTGCATAAATTCAGCCCACTCTTTTCTTTGAAGTGTGTCACCATTCATATGTGACAATATCCATGCAATCCTCACTGTGCATGTGTGTGTGTGTGTGTGCATGTGTGCATATGTGTGTGGGAGGCTGGAAGTATTCGGTTTACCAAACAAGACGTTGTCACTGTGACTTTTGCCAGACAGCTTGTTGTTGCTCTCTTCAGACTTTCTTGACCCTCTGCAGCCTGCTGTCCACCAGTGCTCCCAGTGCAGAATCATCTCCGTGCTACTGGATGGTTATATTGATCTGATTTATTTGAATTGGAGGCAGTGCAAGGAGAATAAGCAGCATTTTAAAAACATAATGCATGTATGTTTGCACAGATCCTGAATCTAAGATGCAGAGAGGCTGCTACAATTTGCATTTGTCAGTGTTTGTTTTGTTCTTATAAACCAACAACTTTCCTACACTGTTACATATATTATTCATCTGCTATGGACTTCACAGGATCATTCATTTTCCATACTGCTTATCCTACAAAGGGTGGTAGGGCGGGGGGGCTGGAGCCAATCCTAGCTGTCATTTTGATTATTTCACTGAGTAAAATATTTACTTTTATTGCCACAAAATTTCAGTATTTATTTTGAGCTTATAGGTCAACAAAGTGTGTGATTTAAAGTAGATATGGCAGGGGGTTGTTTGTTTTCCCATTTCATACCAACAGTAACCATGACTACAATTTATGGCAGCCGGGAAGCGCAAGACAACATTACAAAGAGTGTAAAACACTTTTAGAAAGCTTGAGACAAATTTACATCTTAGAAAACAAATGGTCAAGATGCAAAACACTTTTACGAGCGCTGAGACTAATTTATAAATGACACAATCTTCACCGAAAGGGAACGAAATACCAGAAGTGACGTTGAAGTGATAAAGTGAGTGGCGTTGATGGTGAGCACGGTGAAAGTCTGTGTCCTTTAAACATTACAGAGGTGGCCCACATGAAAAGCAAAACCGTGTTAACTGGTTCATATGTTATCCACAAAACTGGCAAAACATCACCATAAACTCCACAGAAAACAACACAAATTGGCTGAGAATAAGCAGCATTTGTATGTTTGCACAGATCCTGAATATAAGCTGCAGAAATGCTTTTACAGTTTGCATTTGTCAGCCTCTTGAAGCCAAATTAAGTAGTTTTGTTCTTAGAAACGTTTTTTAAACCATTCTTGATCTAAAACATGTTGTGTGCTGCTGTATCATTTCGGCTTTTATTTTGAGCGTATAGGTCAACAAAGTGTGTGACTTAAAGCAGATATGGCAGGCGGTTGTTTGTATCTTGTATCATTTCATACCAACAGTAACTATGACTACGATTGCTCCCTTATTTTAACCAAGTAAATGTGCCTAACACACAAACCGTCCCTGACTTTAACCACATAGTTTTTTCTTCATAAGCCAAACCAAAACCATAAAGATGGTTTGTTTTATCCACAGTTGTAAGTTAATATATCGATCTTTTTAGCAAACAGTTGTTTATTTCCACATCCAGCAGTTATGGAGCAACATTATCCTTCATTAGGAGTCGTGTTTCTGTCCACCTGCTGAATCTAACTCCATTATTCACTCTCTTTTAGCTCTGTTTCTGCTCTCTACAAACTCCTGAGGGAAATATCTGGCTCTTTAAGCTGCTAAATGCTCCACTATGTTCACCAGCTAGTCTACAGCTAACTGTGTCTGTTTGCCTGTTTGGTGCTGAGCAGGTAGTGTACAGTGTTTTTTTATTTTACAGCTTTTCTCTCTAAAAATGACACTATGAGAGTGAACCTAAACAGTAAAGTTGCAGTCAGACAGCTTAACAATGAGCTGTAACTCACTATAAAGTCACTAAGAGTCTAGCATGTCACATTAAACATTGCAGACCACATCATGTCAATCATTTCTGTAGCGGTTTTGGACGGCAGTGACAAACACATGTAGTTGAAGCTGCATTAATCAATTCATGGCTACTAGAGGGAAGACAACACGTGGGCATGATGTATTACGACCTCACGGCTAATTTATTAGCAAACAGTTAACCCTTTTTATTGGGAGCCATATTTCTGTCCCGTTGATGATCGTAAATCTAATATTCACTTTCCCTTTTAACCCCAGTTAAATCACCATCAATCACTCAGAGAGAAATGCGTTTCTTTTAAGCTGTTAGATGTTCCTCTTTCTCCAGCATCTAGTCTTTAAAGTTTGTCTGACTGCCAAATACTGAAAGGCAGTTAATATTCAGAGGGTTTATCAGGACTTCTTTGCTGAAAATAAGATGGATGAAACTTGCTGAAACTGAACTATATAGTGAATGTGCTGTGAAACCAAAAGTATGAGCCAGAAGAGGCTAAAAAGCTCCATAAGGCTGCAAAGTTGGTCATCGTTTCCCATGAATTATACACAATGTGGCAGCTCACCATAGTCTAAATAGTGTCGCCAAATTTTCATAGTGATCCAAACATGTCTGTACACTCTCCAAAACTTTACGTTGCTTCTCTTCTCTTGAAGTTTTCATTTTAATTCCAAATTGTAACTTGAAACAATGTAGAGAAAGAGATTTACTGACAGTATTTTATATGTTTCCTCAGTGAAGAGCTAGTTGAACTTGGATAATCACTTCTGCTGTCTTCGTTTCAGAGCTCAAATAGGACCATTAGACTTTTTTGATGGTTTTGTTTTGAACATTTATGAACTGGTAAAATTTGTTTCCCATGCTTTGTAGGTGTGTCATCACCATTCATACCTAATATAACTAGTAGTTAAATTTTTAGATATAACCTCTCAATTGTGCTCTCTGAGTGCAGCAGAATGATGCACTTACACCACCATAGTCTCTCAAAATTTTGTGGGAAACACTGTTGGTTATAATTCTTTGTGTGTTTTCATCATCAAGGGCAACGCTTTTTCATATTATGGTCATATTGTGATTGTGATGATTAATGCAGCTTTGAGGTGAAAGTCTGTAGGTTTGAACAGCACAATATGCACCCATAATGTGGAAGATAAGAATAGCACAAGGTTGCAAACTACCCATGAATTATCGTTTCACTCTTTTTTATGCACATTATTCACATCAGATCCATTTCAAAGCCTGTATTTTGGATTTTCAACCAGGTTTTTCATCATCTTGAGTCACTCCTGATCCAGGCAAGCAGGCAAGCAGGCACAGCTCCGCTCCAGCAATATAAATCCAGGTCAGCTCAGTTGGATGTTAGCCCGCCGCACAAAGACCAAGATCCAGGCATTACCACACTCTCATTCAAGCACACAGAGAGAGCTCTAATACGGACCTGAATGAAAGACCAAGACAAGGAACGAGAGGAGGTGGAGGAGTGGGAAGAGGTTGAGGAGGAGGAGGAGGAGGAGGAAGAAGAAGAGTAGGACAGGGTAGCCAGGATGGAGGCTTTTGTAAATTGTAACATAAAGGCTGCACAGTTTTAAAAAAACACAAAAAAAAGAAACAGGGTTGGCTGTAGTCTGAAGAATATGGTGGGAATGATGCACGCAAACCCCCTCCCACAGAGTAAAAGCCTTTTTCTTTTGTCTTTTCTCTTCTGCTCATACATCAACACTGCTATCTGCATACTTTAAAGAGGCCTAGAGCAGAGAGCCAGGACTACCTGGGCAGAATACAAAGAGTGCACGCAGGGCAGGAGGAAGTGAGAGAGAGAGAGAGAGAGAGAGAGAGAGAGAGAGAGAGAGGAGAGAGAGAGAGAGAGAGAGAGAGAGAGAGAGAGAGAGAGAGAGAGAGAGAGAGGAGAGAGAGAGAGAGAGAGAGAGAGAGAGAGAGAGAGAGAGAGAGAGAGAGAGAGAGAGAGAGAGAGAGAGAGAGAGAGCGAGCTTATAAATGCAAAGTACACTTGCACACTGCCTTGTTGCCTCCCACCAAACACACACACACACACAAACCCCTCCTCCTCTTCTCACTCTTCCTCCGCTGGCACGTGGGTCCATCCATTCACAGCTCAGACAAGCCGGGCATTGTGCTGAGAGAGAAAACCTGAGCCAAAGGAAGGCCTGTGACTCAGACCCAAGCTGACACTCAAGATAGTGGGAAGGTCTCAGCTATTGTCATGTCAGACTGTATGAGAATATAATAGTGTGTCTTACAGTAGAAAGCCCTCGGGTAAGGTGAGGTAAAGTAAGGTAAGGTAAGGTAAGGTAAGGTAGGGTAAGGTAAGGTAAGGTATCTTTATTGACCCTAAACCTACAGGGAGAAATTCAAAAAAATTACATAACAGTAGTTGCGTAATGGTGAAAGTGATTAAAAAAAAACCCAACATATAGAATAAACAATCTATGTGGGAAATAATCTGTAATTATATAAATCTGCAATATACAGAAATTCCTGATACTATATAGAAGTGTGCATTGTTCCTGGGATTACAAAGTAAAGTTCAATGTTCCTGGGATTAACATAGTAAGGACAGGCTCAGTCGTCTGAGTGGGAGTGGGAGGTACTGGGAGCTGTGGTGTTGTGCAGTACGCCTGTATATCTGTTATATATATAATAAGTCTGTGAAGCTCAGTGCTCTGTGGTGGTTGATTTATCTGGATCATGATGAGCAGCAGCACATATTTACTCTCTTAATCTGGCTTTATTATTATTATTTTTAAGTCAGGAGTAATTACAATAATGATTATAATGAAATGTCAAAACACTCTCTTGTTCTAGGTTCTTAATTGGGAGAATTTGTTATTTATCTTCATTTTACATGATTGTTTATTTTAATAGACCAAATGATCAAGTAATCAGCAGCCTCAATGAGTAATAAAAAAATGAATAATTGGATGATAGGTTGGTCAATGTCAATGTCTTCAGATATTCTCAGTTTAAATGGGATTCAGACTATTTATATATCGAAAACTACAATATACAGTGTTGGTAAATTTGATGAAATGAGTTTATTGTCCAACTTTACTCAGTGCAATCGTGAAGTTATGTTGTGTAGAAATGTTATTTATCATTTAGTAGTACCCTGGTTCCTTTAGCCTGCTTCATCTGCTTCTCTACATCTCTCAAACTCTTTGCAAACTCCGTCCTACATGCCAGCAGCATCTCATGTATTCTTATGTATATAAGAGTTGATTAAAGCAATTGAGCATCTATACCAAATGTTTTTTCAGTTAGATTAGGTTCAAAATGCTCCACTATTTGAGCAAGCTTCAAGAAACAATGAAGATTCTGCAATAAACACTAAACCAAAACCTTAGTACATAAAGAGGAGCAACAAACGGCATTAATATAAAGGTTTGAGTAGAGTAATAATGATGATAATAAACTTTATTTAAACTGTGCTTTTCAAAGCTCCCTTTCAATAAAAAACAGAGCATCAGTATAAAGAAGCAACAAGGTTCAAACTAAATAAAACACCATAAAATAAAATATGTAGTGTTCTGTTTTCACAACCTGCGACTGCTAAATAAAACTTCACAAAGAGAGAAAGGGTTTTTTTCTTCTTTTTCATATATTTGATGCTTAATTTAGTTGTTTTCTGACTTCATTCCCGGAGCTGTCTCACCAGCATTTGAATGTCTTACAATGTGGGATAACATAGAGAGATGCAGTTCACAATTAAAGCTGGTCAGACTCTATTATGTGTATTCAGTAAAGTTGTTTTTGGCTTTTAATCCCTCATTTTTTGCCTGCTGTGTTGCTGTACTGCTTCTTGTTCTGCAGCCTGCCTGCAAGCTTCTGTTTGATATTTGCCTCCCCACCACCCGTGGTCGCTTTAAGTGAGCCCCCTTGTGCTTCATCCCTGGGCACCTCAGCCATAGGGAGGGGCGGAGGGGGGGGTTACAGTTTGAGTTGTCCTCAGGCAGAGTATAATACACGAGCAATAACCATAATAATGCAGCCAGAGTCCCCAGTAGCTGTTGTTTTAACATTTTTTTTTATTTTTTTAGGATGGATTTTTTTTTTATCTTCCCCTTAAGTATTCTGTCTGTGTTTGTGAAGGCCACCTATCAAAACAGATGAGCCGCATACAGGAGACAGAGAGATGGAGAGAAGAGAGGGGTGACTCATATCCCTGTGATATGCCAACTCTCACATTCACACATTTACAGGGATGCACACACACACACACACACACACACACACACACACACACACACACACACACACACACAAGCTCCTACTGGCGCTGCTGTTCTGTCACTTTGTATTAATTCAGCACATAGCGGGTCCAGTCAGAGACAGGAGGAGGGGTGTGGGGTGTGGGGGGGGTAGTATGGGGGTCTTTTGAACACTGAATGGCAGCGAGAGAGAATAAGATAAAGAAACTGTTGGAAGAAGACGAACACTGAACTTTCTGTTGCAGCTGAACTCGCAGATTTCTTTTTGTCCGTCTTCATCACATCACATGTTATTTAGCGCTGTTGTGTTCGGTGCCGTCTGCGTTTGGTGCCAACACGTTTATAGACAGGCTGAGAGAAGAAGACACCAAACAAGATCGACAGTAGATCATTTTGTCATGAGAAAAAAAACTATATATGTCCAGTTTTGTCTGTTTTGCACATTTACTCAATGAGTAGCTGGTGTTCTGTGGGTTACATAAATGGTACTTAGTGTCTGTTTGGATGTTAGTTTTAGTAAAGTTGATCAATATATAGCAAGTCACACAACTCTCATCCATGATATTACATTTTACCACAAAGTTTTTGTCACTCTTAACTTGACCGGGATAGTTTCTAGTCTCCAGTATTGATAATTCATCAATTAGACGTGACTTTACAAGAGAAACATACACCCAACACAATAATTATAAAACATAATGAAACAATATTTAAATAACAAAAAACAAAAATCAAAACTATATTAAAACTTTCTTTTCCAATAATCACTTTTTTTTTTTTTTTTTTACAAAATACAGTGTAATTTTTGGTTTAAAAAAAGTTACATTTTCATATTTCTAGTACAAATCTTTCAACCTAATTTTTCAAACCATCCATCCTGAAACATATTTGGGAAAAAAAATTTCTTTGATGGACTCTCGCTTACTCTTCATTTCGCTACGATAGCCTTCTCAAATTTTGTTTTTGTGGAGAAGTTTAAAAAAAGCTGCCAGTTTGCAGATGAAAGGCAAATATCATGGTAGCTATAATAATAATAATAATAATAATAATAAATCACATTTATATAGCGCTTTATCTGGTACTCAAAGTCGCTTTACAATTTCCCTATTAAAACTATGTAAACAAATCTTTATGAATTATAGAAGGTTAAAAGCTATGAGAACTATGAGTGTTTATTATAATATTCAAAATCATGTGTAAAAATATGAGTAAAAAGCTCATGTTAGACCAATCTTCTCATTTGTATTAGTATGTTCTACCCCCCAAAAACTTAAAATAAGAATAATTTAATTATCTGGTATAAAAAGACCCTGAAAATCTTATGTTACTTAGGGGTTACGTTTCAAGGATAAAATCATCCTTTGGTGTTACACATTAAGAGTTTAACACTCAGAAACTCTTATCTTCTTCACCAGGACTGTGTGGGTGTGGTTTGATCAGATTCGGTTGACAATGACCCGACAAATTCATCAAAACAACCCACAGCTGTCATCAGAAATACATCAGTGTTAATGTTAAACCACTTAGAAGAGGTCAGACAAAAGAGCAGAGACACAAATCCCAAAATGAGTATGCGAAGTCTGTCGGCATCACTCAAAGGAAGAGGATGATTTGAATGATTAATCAAACATTTGTAAAGACTGATGAGGAATATTTTAATGTGAATTGGTGTGGTGACTAATTATGAGTCAGAATATGAACAGAATGTAAGGGTTAAGATGTCAAATTATGACTATTTTTGGTCAAACTTGAGGCTATCATGTGACCCACAGTTTCTCAGTTTGACAGTCTAGTTGTGATGCAATTATAAGTTGAGACCTACAGTAAATCCATGTTTGGATATCCTTGTAATTTCCCATCCTGGAGTGACGATAACTTTGTCGACTCTGTGAGGTTTATCCACTGAACGCCAGATGAAGCGACCTCTCGTTAACTTCCTGTCCTGTTTTCTTGAAGACTGATGCTGTGAAGTTGTAGAGAGCAGTGAATGAAGCTGCTCTCCTGCTGTGAGGTTAATTATCTACAAGCAACACAGCATGTTTAGCCCTCTTCCATCCACTCCACTCTATTCCTAAATAAACAACAATTAACTTTTAGTCACCCGGGAACACCCCAAAGCTTTGTGTCCGTCCGGCCCCTCGGATGTAACAAGGAGATTCCTGAAGCAGCCGATGTTAGCGCGTAGACGGAGGAAGTGGTGGGGAAAATGGAGGTAGAAAGGAGCAGCGTGACGGAGATTAATAAATGGCAGAGGGAGTGAGTTTTAGGATCCAAACAGCAGGTCTCTACCTATCTGTCTCAGCGGCACGGCGCCACACTCATTTCTGCATACTAAATCTCTGTCAAGGATTGTAGTCTCTCAGTTCGAGGGCTTAAATTAGCAGCAGCACTATCAAAGGCCAGAGGATGATTAATATTTTTTCGGCCGACGGAGACAGAACCACTCCCTTCCCCCCCTGGTGGGATGAGTAGGCGATATGTGGGGTAATGGCGTGGGGGAGAAAAGAGATCAGAAATAGACAAGAGGTGTCAGAGGAGAAGAGGGGAGGTTATTTGGTTGTCCGGTAAGAGATGAATCATATTGACAGTAATGACCATGAGTGATTCGATTTAAAGGGGGGAGCTCACCTAAATATTTACAGCCATTTTTAAGAGTTTGGGTTTTGAGACATCTGCTCTTTAAACCCTTACATACTGTTCAGAGTCAAATTTGACCTGTTTTTACATTTAAGAGCTGTAAAAAACACACTATACACATTTATTTTAGCTGGACGTTTCCTAACATGATCCACAGTATACAAAAATGGAAATAAAATCCATATTTTTTTTTATTTTTGTGCAGCTGATACACCTTGTTATATATGCAACTGTACAAATTTGACCTGTGTTTATTACCAAAAAATTCAAAAACCAGCATTCAAACATGTTGTATTCTTCATATTCTATATAAAATGTTCTCCTGGACCATAAAATAGTCTTTTTTCCACAAGATTAAGAAGATTATTAAAGACTGATGGGGATTTTATGAATGTGAATTGGTGTAAGGACTAATTATGAGTCAGAATATGAACAGTATGTAAGGGTCAAGACTTAAGTCACCAGTCCAGTAACAATGGAGGTAAATGGAGTTAATTCATCACGCTGAAAATATTAACAAATTACTCACACACAAAAAAAAGCAGCATCATCATGTTTCCAGAGACAGTGTCCTGGTTTCTCAGGATAATCTCACTGTGGACTGTTTTCATAAGGACTATTGCTTTGCTATGGAGCAGTTTCAACACATCTTTGTCTTTCTGTTCCATCCCTTCATCCGCACTAAAACAGCTATTTAGTCAACCAAAAACAGAGCTTTTCAAAATGGCCTCGAGGGGATGTATCATGCCCATGTCCAGCTCTAGATTTATATTGCATAATATCTTGGCATGATTTACTGCACAGTTAAAAAAAACTCCTTATTTATCTCATACTGGCTCTTTATGAAGCCCCTCAGTTCAGTCCTGTGACTGTTTTAGCTCCTGTGTCTTTAAAGCCAATCCTCCCCAAACCCTCCTCTGTCCTGATTAGTTAAATCCAGAAGCTACGTAAACAAACAGTAGTCGGATTTCACCTCTTTTTCTCTCTTAACTCAAAATGGAAACTTTTCAAATATATCCGTACATGTTCGAGCAGAAATCAGATCCGAAATATGTGAGTGGACAACGCAAACAACCATGAAACAACCTTAAAAAATAATAATAATAAATTGTATTTGTAATGCACTTTACATTTGAAAACAAATCTCCATTAAAAAGACAAAAGTTGTGCTAAAAAAAGATGACGACCATTTTTGGGCATGAGCGAATAATCTGACACCAGTTCGAGGAGGAGGAAGTAGAGGTATCTTTGCAAACTTTGCAGGTTAAAGCTCTGGTTTTTGATATAAAAGCAACATTTCTACATTCACCTCAACATTGGAAATGTGTGTAAAATAAACATATGACATTATAACACCATAAAAATGACAGAAATCACAAAAAAGCATGTTATGTCCTCTTTAAATATAAATGTAAAACTTTAAAATATTCAAGCAAAGTGCAGCTTAAAACCTCAGCTAGTAAAACCCAAAACCATTAGTGGTGAACGGGGGGAAAAAAGTGTGTGATTTCCTTTAAACTGACCCATTAAATGTTCTCTCTTTTTTTGTACTTTCTCACTTCTTCTTGAAATGGAGCAAAAGTGCATCAATAGCAAACATTTGTTAGTTAAACTCGAGCTTAAAAGCAGGTTTGACGTGTGATCAGTGAGCCTGCAGCAGCCAGCCGATATCGATCATGGCGTCATTCGACAGTTGAGTGCAGAGCTGTAGAGACACAGACACATGACCTCTGTACTCTGATCAATACCCTTTTTATTTGTTTACTTAATTTATTTGATCATTTTAACTTTATCTATAAAGTAGTAGCACTTTCACCAAGGAATTGTACCTTAAAATACACAGACAAGACAATATTTCAAAGGTTGTATAACATGTCTTTAATGATTTTTTTGTCATTTACATACAATTATAATATCAAATGTCTTTGTTAAATAAATACCCAAAATGTAAAGTGAACATATATTAAAATGCCGGCTTCAAATCAAAAGTCGGGGCTTCAGTCTGTTAGCTCTACTTCCTCCACGAAGTGACATCAGATTACATTTCAGATCAGATTCGAGCTCGAACATGTGCCGGTGTATTTGAGAGGTTTATATTTTGGGTAAAGAACAGGAAACAGAAGAGACGGGAGGTAAAAAGATATTCCAGTTGAAGCCCAGAGTAAAAATATACCCAGGAAATGTGCATTCGTCCTCTTTTTAGAATGAGCTGAATCAGATGTACAACCCACAAAATATAAGGTATAAAAAAATGAAGGGATGAAACAGGAAGCACAAAGGTTTTGAGTTGCACTGATGTGGCTTCTTGCCTTTACTTTTCAGCTTCAACATTAAAGGAAAGATTAAAAAAAACAGAAACCCAGACAGAAAGTGCCCTCTTTAAAAAAAAAAAAGAAGCAAATCACAGACAACGGCAACACAGTGAAGTTCAACAACTCTGCGTTTTTATTTCTACATCCTTCTTCATGCTTCAAGGAGTTTAGGTAACAAGCTTCAGACCCAATTGTGTGTGTCTGCTCAAAGTTGAAACCTCGTTAGAGTCGTCAGGCAGACTCAGTACCATGGAGATGGTGAATCACGGCTCAGGCGGGTCAAGGTGAAATCGATTCTGTCGGGGCAGATGTGAATCTTCGTCACAGCACAAAAGCACAAAGAGATAAGAAGCTATGCAGGCTCTGCTATCTGCCGACGCGGTCGTGACTGACAACTGCATAGTGCGCTGAAGAGAGAGCGTGGAGTCATAATCTGCTCCCTTCATGGGGAAATACATGCTGAGACCGCTGGCACCGTGAGAGACTCTGTTGGACACTGTAGTTTATGGTGACAGAAACGAGCTCGGTGCCTCCATAGATAGAAAATAATCTGACAGCTGCACGGACCACACTCTGACTCACCGAGGATACGCTGCCATTTCTGATGTGACAAGAAGCACACCTGTGGTCTCAGTAGGTGCTGCACATGCTCTCTAAACAAACATGTACTTCTGTGTCATTTATCAAGAAGTGCTCAGGCTTGTCAGACACTTGGAGGCATGAAGTCCATTACTGTCAGCAGCACGTTGAGCTTTAACCTCACAAACCTCTGTGGGCTCTGCACTGAGGCCCTCATCTGTGTAGATGGCAGGACTGGAGCTAAATTACATCCACCCACATTGTTGCCAAAGCTTCGTCTCAGCTCTGTTTCTTCTGATTCTTTTCACTGTGGTTTGGGAGAATTATAATTCAGATAAAGAGGGTAGATTATGGAATGAATAATAATAATATAGAGTTAAAAAGAGGGATTTAAAGCAATGTTTTACCAAGTCTGTTAAATTTGTTCCACTGAAACCAACAACAGCTACCAAGACCTATTTCTACATATTAGCACATCAGCATCGTATTAACCCTCACATACTGTTCATATACTGACTCACAATTAGTCTCTACACCAATTCACATCCATAAATTCCCCCATCAGTCATTAATAAATGTTTGATTAATCTTTAACAATCAGTATTTTATGATCCAGGAAAACATATGATAGAATATGATAAATACAACGTGTTTGAATGCTGATTTTTGCTGAAATTTGTAAAATTGCATATATAAAAATGAGTATCAGCTGCACACACACACACACACACACCATAAAAAGCATTTAATTTCCATTTTTGAATACTGTGGATCACATTAGAAAGAGTCTGGCTAAAAGAAAATGTGTATAGGGTGTTTTTAAAGCTCTCAAATGTGATAAAAGGGTCAATTTAGACCCTGAACAGTATGTAAGGATTTAGACAGTCTTAAAACACCCTGAAACTATCCTTTAAATCCTTTAAAATGCTGCTCACATGTCAACTTTTACACTTAATCATTTTGCTGATATCATCTCTGTGTTTTATACTTGTACTTCTGCGTCCTTGCTCTAAGCGTAGACCAATCAAAGCTCTCCTCTGTCTCCTCTGCATGTAATATGAATCATACTTGCATTGTTTTTTTTGCATGCGTCACTATATCTATGCAGATGCCAACACCTTGGCTTCGATCACGCGGCACACACCGAAGGTCTTCTAAGCTTCTTTATATAAGTGAGTGAGACCATGGATTTATTGATTAGCCTCACACCACCACTGCTGTAATCTCACTTCTCTTTCTCATCAAAGAGACCAACAGCAGTCAAAGAGTGGTTGTTAATCAGGCTACTCATCGGATAAGCGGTAGAGATTTAAACATATGGGATGAAGTCCAACTGTCTTTTTTTTTTTATCAATACATGTCTACTCAGTTAATCACTTGTCCTGTGTTCTCCCTTGAGAAAAATCTGAGAGAAAAAAGCATGGCAGATTTATTTTTAAAGCACATTTCAACAGCAAGGCAATTTGAAGAGCGTCACATAAAACATAAAAAGTATCAGCGTAACAGTGCAGATATTAATCCTAAAATGTTGGAAAAAAGGGAGAAATGTATATTTTTAAACTATTTTTATTAAAGATGGTGTGCCACCTAGTTGTGCATTATATTGATTAAATATAGTTCCATCTTCTACTTGTGTAATCCATTTCAATACAGTAAATCAAATCTTGCATAGTGTGCGATAATGTGGCTTTCGATCATAGACAGATGGTCACACTGAGCCTGATTGCATCCTGCTACACAACAACTCACATCAGCTTTCCTGCTAAGGACTACTTATTATCTAACTTACAGACATGATCACACATGTTGCCCATCACTTTAGCTTGTTGAACGAGCCACCAATCAAACATTCATTGGGGAAAAGTGCACCGTTAACGTCACTTAGCAGGTTGTTTAACAGCATTGAAACTGCGGCTTGGTATCGTTTCAAAAATTACGATACCAGTACCAATCCAAGAACCCTTAAAGTGATACCAATGCCAACTGAGTACTTCATTCGATAACCATCATGTGAATAGAAGCATTAGGGCGTAATCACAGTAGGTGCTCCATACTGGGCCCAAGCACGTTTGACCCCTAAAGTCTGGTTCGTTTGACTAATGTGATCGCTCTGTATCGGGCCTGGGGATGGTAAGCTGAACCGTACCCGTCCCTGCTTGTAGAGGTGGGCTTGGGCACAGTGGCAGTGGTGTGTGATCGCTAACTGTGATGTCAATGATGTGACTGTCCCATTAAATCGCTGCGTTGCATAATTGATAAAGCTCTATAAGGCATGTGTGAGGTCCACAAAGTACGTAAAATTATTAACTCCATTGTGCCGTGCAAGAGCGCTTTCTTCAACATAAAAAAATTGCACTGTGATGACATAGGCGTGTTCGGGCCCTAGTCGTTATATGCAATGTGAGCGCAGGCCAGCAGGGGAGTGGGGACAATCGTTCTCAGGCATGATACAAGTCAACTGGGCCTAGTGTGAGTACGTGCTTAAATCGCATAAAATGTCACCTCTACTCACCGCGACTTCACCACCACAGACGGGTTGTAGCTGCTGTGGCAGTGGGCCAATCATATTGTTGCATTAAATCGAAGAACACACTTTTTTTGGAGCGTCTTGGTAGTCAGGTGGTTACCGTGCATGCCACTTGATGGTTTGCATTGATTGGCTGTGAGCAAGTCCATACAAATAGTCATATTTTCTAGCTCTGGCTCCAAAAAGGATCGATTGCAGGTATCGTTTGACGGGAGACGTTTCGATACTACTTGGTATCGATTAATTTAAGGGTATCGAGTACTGATACTCAGCCCTAATGTTCATGGATGTGCACATGTCACTTTGGACCTGACAGATGCTGGTTTGGTCCTTACTCTTTAAAATCGCTGTTAGCGACACACTAGTCTGCCCAGTTAGTTTACTTTGTACTGTACGGTGTAACATCAATAACCTGCCAGCTAATGTTAATCCACCAAGCCTCCGACACGCTCCAAACCTTTTATCTTTAATCTAATAATACAAAACTAGTAACAGTACATTTAAATAAACATACTGACAGCCAAGAGGGATGATTAAAAGTGATTTCTGTTGGACTTGGTTTCCTCGTCATTAGTCAACGTCTTCACTGAGAGGATAACCAGAGGCCTGATATTTATTGGAGGAGAGCTCATTCAAGACGAGGCGTTATTCACTAAACTGCTCTCCTTTTATCTTGTGATACGCAACCTTGTACTTTGAATTTGAAAAGCCTCATCATCATCATCATCATCTGCTTCAATCAGCAAAGGCAGAAAGACGCACGCAGCTAATGCTTTTGATCGTTGTGTTACGTAAAATACACCATCATCAACACACACACACACACACACACACACACACACACACACACACACACACACACACACACACACACACACACAATGTACATGAGGGGAATGACAAAATATAGCCTTGTATAAACGAAAGTGTAGCCACAATCATCCTCGAGCAATCACACAATCTCAAACACACACACACGCACGCACACACACACACACACACACACACACATCCAGGGCTCCAAGGCTCAGTGTTATACCATGAGGGAGATAACAGAGAGTTGGCTCTGATTAGACTGAGACGCCTCCTAACCAGTCTGCACCCTGCAGCTCAGAGTCTGTCACTGTTTTTAGAGCAGGGGATGAATTAATTTCCATCCACACTGCCTGTAAGTGAGCTCCGCCTGCTGGTAGAGGGCTGTAACTACAGGTTGGGACAGTTTATTGAGCCTCCATAGAACATAATGCGTCTTTATTTCAGAAGTCAGTTGTTCAGTCATGCTTTTTCCATCTTTACAAACTTACCAAAATAATAATTTGGGTCCTCCTCAACTCAAAAATATGTTTTCTTCTTCCTTCAGTTGGATGTTTGAGCTTCACTGTGCATAGTTTGGTTTCACATTCATCTGCTGAGGGTGCAAAGTTTCTCCTTTCTCACCTTAAATCTAAGTTTAAGATACCTGCAAGAATCATTTGTAACATCACAACTAGTTTACAGCCTTAGTCATTGTCCAGAATGCAACTTATACTCATGTGATGTGGAAACTCTCGTACGAATACTCTGAAAACTTGTAATGTAATGTAATTTGGAGTCTTCTTGCATAAAGCAGTATCTATTCATAGATTGTGTATATTTCAGTGAGGGAAAAGGGGTAAATGTCATTTTAAGAATCTTTTATGAGGGTGATTGATCTGTTCTTTGTGCTAAAATCACATTAGACACAAATCATGAGCCAAAGCAGAGTATGTTTTAACTTATTTTATATGTTGGCAGAGGATCTTTTATCATCTTGAAGCTGTTAGATGTGCTGTCTTTTCTTGCTCAGTCTGCAAACTCTTCCTACAACACTGAGCGTTTAACCCCACATGAGTCATGAGTACATGCAGTCTCAGATCCACGAATAGATACAGTATTAAGAAACTTTTTAGTAATGTAGGATCCGCATCTTGCTTTATTTTTAATCATTGTATTCTACTTGTCTCTCAATAATCTTTTTGTCTTATTTGTACCAATGTCTTATTATCATATTATTGGTTGAAATACCCAATGTGTTACATTTAAGAGTCTTAAATCTCTTTTTTTATGATCCTGGTTTTATTATCAATGAGTAATAAACAAATCAAACAGGTAGTCATTAAGGTAAACACCAATTATGCTGAAAGTCCTGAGTGTTTAGATGTAAAGAGAGGGAGAAAAGCTTCATATTACCTACAGAGAGTCACCTGGTCTTCAGGTTGTGAATCATCTGTAACATCAGTTACATTAAAATTTCCAAATCTCCCGGCGCGTCACCTGATTGGCTGCCGGCACGCAATGCCGACCTGTGATTGGTTGAATCTATGTGGGCGCGCAGGTGTGTCAAGCTACTGGTGTATAGCTGAACTGTGACCGGAAATGAGAATATGTTGCCTTCAGAATAAAACCAATAGACAGTTACTTCACAGGAAATTGCTGAGTTTACAGCAGCTACATCCACACAAAAACTTATTATAAAAAAAATACTAAGAAAATGTTCTAACAAAAACAATACAATACAATAGGATCATATATTTTTTTCATGCAAATACATTTTGCAAATCTGAATTATAGTTTTACATTTCACGGCACAATTTTCTCAAATATACCTCTTGTTTTTTTAAAGTAAAGATTATAACTCTTAAATACAGGACTTTTCATGGCTGTAAATCAAAAAGCTAATCCGAGATGGAGCTAAATGTTACTTAGATGATTTAAATTTAGATTATTATTTTATTTTTATTTTTTACATATACACATTTTTAACAATATTGTATAATCGTATAACACTAATTTCTGTCTCAAATGAAAGAAAAATGAGCTAAATATTCCAAAATATATCAGCATTAATACTCTAACTGAAATACATATACTGGGGGAGGAAACAAAGTTAATTTAGAGTAAATTTAGTTTTAGTTATTTGTGATTCTGATTGACCACAGTTTGTGAGTGCTTTTATTTTGAAAGTTGCGGCCGGAAGTAGTGGTTGTTATTTTGGTGGAGTCTCATTGGATGAACACAGAGAGGCTGCAACCCATTTAAAATCCTCCTCCACGGAGCAGAGGGCGAGAGAGGGTCCAGCCCTGCAGTCCAGCTCAAACATGGCGGGTCGTGAAGGTAACGTGATGAGTTCAAGGTCCGGCTGCAGAAATGCCACCTCCTCTTCCTCCTCCTGCACCTCTTCCTCTCCTGCAGCCGCGTCCGAGGAGCAGAAGCCGAGGAAGAGGAGGAGAGCTTTCTGCCTGGCCAGGATGAAGAGCTCCGCCAAACCTCTCCAGCATCAACCCGCCGTGAACAACAACAACACTGCGTTCATGATGAAGGAGATCAAACACATCTGCAGCAACTGTCGAGGAGCAGGAGCCGAGCTGCTGGATGGTGAGAGGATCCATTAAAGGCTGTGTGTGTGTGTGTGTGTTATCTCCAGGAGCAGGGAGTGAGGAAGAGGAAGAGGAGGAGGGGTTTTACTCTTCACTGACCGCTCCCTGCCAGCCTTCCTTACTGGGGAAGTCTGAGCTGCAGCACCGGTGTTACATCTGATCTGGTGACCCAAACAAATCTGTGACCTGCAGAAATAGGAGGATTACTTTAAGTATTAATACCACAATGTTAAAAATAATGCATTTAAAATCATGTTTTAAGTAGAAATATCCGAGTATTAACAGCTAAATGTACTTAAATACTAAAGTAAAAGTACTGATTTAGATTCTGTAACATGCATTGTTGGAAGAAGTACTCAGATCATTTACTTATGTAAAAGTATCAATACCACAATGTAAAAATACTGCATTTAAAATCCTGTTTAAGTAGAAATATCCAAGTATTAACAGCTAAATGTACTTAAAATACTAGTAGTAATACTTACTTAATAAGTAAAAGTACTCCATTTAGATTCTGTGACCTGCATTGTTGGAAAAAACTACTCCGATCATTTGTAAAGGTATCACTACCCCAATGTAAAAATACTGCATTACAAGTAAAATACTGCATTTAAAATCATGTTGTAAGTAGAAGTATCCAAGTATTAACAGCTGAATTTACTTAAGTATTGGGAGAAGTACTCAGGTCATTTACTCATGTAAAAGTATAAATACCACAATGTAAAAATACTTAATTACAGGTAAAAACACTGCATTTAAAATCCTGCTTTATTATGTTAATTTTACTCTAAGTACTAGCCTGACTTTCTGCAAAGTTGATACTTTTTCCGTAGTACTTTAAGTAGGATTTTGCAGGATTTTTACTTGTAATGAAGTATTTTTACATTGTGGTATTAATACTTTTACTTAAGGATCTGAGTACTTCCTCCAACACTGCTGGTCACAGAATCTAAACTAGCATTTAAAATCCTACTTAAGTAAAAGTACAGAAGCAACAACAGCTAGATTTACTTAAAGGTCACAGAATCTGACGGGTCACCAGGTAAAGTGTAACACCGGCTGCAGCACTCACTATCAGTCAGAAATCTCTTTTAATGTTGCTTTTTATTGTAATATTTACTTTAAAGTGACCATTTAGTAACTTAGTGGTATTATATAAAGCCTGTAGCATCACTGCAGCGTTGTTGAGTGTCACACTCGCTGCTATCTTGTTCATTCAGCGGAGATGTGTTGGATTTATTGAGGAATATGATTTGAGATGATATATTATACATCCTAAATCATTTGGTGGGTTAGTTCCCTGCCTGCATGTTGGCCCTTTGATCCTCCTCTGATAAATATATGTTAGACTTTTTTTACATTTTTGCAGCAGTATATCATCATCCTGCCCTTGATGAAATAAGTTTTATTTATATAATTTATAGGCAGATAACTGAATGTTCCTTTGATTAATCCACCAAGGAATTTAGCCGAAATGAAAAGTGGGTTTCCAGTTTTAATATCTAACTAAAGACGGATCCACTCATGTAAGAGGAACATCATTAATGCTTAAGGCTGAGTTATATTTCTGAGGCAGATATGTGACTGTTAAGGAGATTATTTTCATCAGTGATTAATCTCCATTAATTTTCTAATTAATCGCTACGTCAAGATGATCAAACCTCTTTATTTCATCCAACCAGCAAATCGAAGACATTTCTTAATTGGCCGTTTAATAGAATCTGCTGTAAATATGACTGCAGATATTTCATTTCCCATTCATTTCTTGGTCATTTGATGAGTTGTTTGGTTTGTAAAATGCCTAAAAACTGTAATAAATGTCCATCATAGTCTCTAAAAGCTCACAGTGATGTCATTAGATCGCCTGCTTTGTTCAATCAGCTGTCCAAAATCCAAACTTATTGAATTTATTATCACACAAGACCAAGAATAGCAGGAAATCCTCACAGCTGGAACCGGGAAATATTTGGTATTTTCTACTTTTATCACTGCAGCTCTAAATATATACATTATCTCCATCAGTGAGTCTCTTAATACTCTGAAAAATGAGTTAACTAGAGTCCAAAGTGACATTTACGAGTAGTTTTTTTTAATATATGTTCAACCAAGAGTCCAAAATGCAAAGATTCAGTTTACAGTTTATAACATAAAACATAAAAAATCAGCAAATCTTCCCCCTTTTGTTTGTTTATTTGGATATTATTTACTTGATAAATGACTTCAATAATGAACAACTACTCTTAAAGTAATCAATTATTGATCCATCTTTTAGCTATATGCTTATAACTTTGTCACATTTCTTCGCGGACTAATAAATTAAAGTAATTGATCTTATTTGCTTAATTGACGAGTTTGATTTACTGTTATTGTCACTTCATTGATTTGTCGCTACGTAGAAGATTGATGCTTTAAAAATCAGTTGCTGAGTCGACACTAAACATATTTCTCATCCATCATTTTCTATATTGATTAATTACAAAAAAAGACCTTAAAATATTATTCAAATCATCCAAGAATTTAGGTTACAGAGGTTGCAGTTTCAGCCTCGGTGGCAACGTGATGTGTTGTTTGACTGCTGTGTGTGTGTGTGTGTGTTTGTGTGTGTGTGTGTGTGTTGTTTTGAGGCAGCAGTAAGATAACAGGCCCCCAGAGTCTGACTGAAGGAATGTGGCCCCGCAGTGTGAGTCTGAGCTGTCTGACTCACAGCAGCGGTGACGGGGGCTCCTGCTACTCTATCTTCTGTTTACAGGCACAAATATGTGACCCACAAACCTCATAATGTGTAACGTGGTAAAGGAGTATTTCACCAAAAAAGGGAAAAAAAATACAGTTTCTCTGCAGCTGGAAATCACACGTATGCAGGATCATTTATTTATATGATGAATTTTATTCCCAATTTTGTCTCAAATCTGGCTGAAATAAATGTGTATATGGTGTTTTTACAGCTCTCAAATGTAAAAAATAGGTCAAATTTGCCCATGAACAGTAATGTAAGGGTTAAAAGGACTTTGATGATTAATAAATGATCAAAATAACTTCTGGGTGCAGCTTCCCAAATGTGAGGATTTGAAGCTTTTCTGTGTCAAACATGATCGCAAACTGAATTTTGATTGATTTTGAACTGTTGATCAGACAAAATAAGCAGAAGCCACCAGTCACCAGAAGCATATTTTCACCATTTTCTGATATTGTACAGACAAAATGATTCATCCATCATGAAAGGAGTTGTTCTTTGCTGCCTTGGTTACTGCAGACTTTTCCATTTTAAGAGAAACTACTCCTTTTGTTTGTCAAGGGAAGGTTTCCGTGAGCTCTTTGACATTCACACGAAGGTGCTACATAAGAACAAGCACAAGATGATCAGCCAGTGGAGCAGCTGGGGAGGAGGAGGGAGGAGGAGGAGGGAGGAGGAGGTGGGAGGAGGTCTCTGGGAGTTAGATGTTGTTGTTGTTGTTGTCGTCGCTACAGATCTGAACTGACATCGCTCGTGTCACAAGGCCGACGTCTCCTCCTGTCTGCAGCTGCTTTCTGGTTCAGACTGATCTGTTTTTCTCTCCTCTAACCACCGACGTCCCCTTTTAGATCTTAGTCTTTTCCCCTCATTTCTGTTTTTTGGCATGTGCTGGTTGATTAGTCGTGACCTCTTCCAAGGAAGTCGTGTTTTTAGTCCTGTTTGTGCTTGTTTTTTGTGTCAGTTATCAGGATATAGCTGTATAATTTGGTGGAATCATCTTTTAAGCAATGAGCCAAATAAGAAGTGATGAGAGCAGAACGTTAAATGACCACTTACTAGCTTATGGAGGCTTTAACAGCATCTCATGGACTTCATTCAGCAGCTAAAAGTACTGAAAGGTACTAAGAGAGGCAGTTTATTACATATTTGGATCCAACGGCATCGAACATTAATGTTTTTGTTGATTCAATTTAGCAGGAAACCAGATTTCATTGTCTTGATTATCACACTTGTTTTCCTACAAATGCAAAATCTGATTTTTTTTTTTTCTTTTAATCAAATGTTTTACATATTTTGAAGAGTCCACAATGTTCAGTGTGGCTCTGATGACTTGTAACTGGAGTTTATTTACTTTTTTAATCCTGATGAGTGAGACATCTTTAATAGTAAAAACAGTTGTAGGGATTTAACTGCTTTTTTCAGTTAATCTGCTGAAAAATGTTAATAATTAAGAAACAAGAAAAGTTTAGATGTCTTGTTTTGTCCATGCAACAGTCTATAACCCCAAAACATCCAATTAACTATCAAATGCAACAAAGAATAGCAAAAAATCCTCACGTTTAAGAACCTAAACCAGAGAATTTGGCTTTTTTTACATGAAAAATGACTGAAATGATTTTCAAAAGATTATCAGCAGAGTTGCCAACTTATTATCTCTTAACAACGTAACGCTTAATTAACTAATTATCTCAGCTCTACATCTGTATATCAACTCTGAGCCATCCTGAAAACATTTAGGTTGAGTGTTGTACGAATTTAGATATAGTTTAGTTCAGATTTTAATAGATGGATAGATAGATAGATAGATAGATAGATAGATAGATAGATAGATGGATGGATGGATGGATGGATGGATAGATAGATAGATGGATGGATGGATGGATGGATGGATGGATGGATGGATGGATGGATGGATGGATGGATGGATGGATGGATGGATGGATGGATGGATGGATGGATGGATGGATGGATGGATGGATAGATAGATAGATAGATAGATAGATAGATAGATAGATAGATAGATAGATAGATAGATAGATAGATAGATAGATAGATAGATAGATAGATAGATAGATAGATAGATAGATAGATAGATAGATAGATAGATAGATAGATGGATGGATGGATAGATAGATGGATGGATAGATGGATAGATGGATGGATGGATAGATAGATAGATGGATAGATAGATGGATAGATAGATAGATGGATGGATAGATGGATAGATGGATGGATGGATAGATAGATGGATAGATAGATGGATAGATAGATGGATGGATGGATAGATGGATGGATGGATGGATGGATGGATAGATGGATAGATAGATAGATGGATGGATAGATAGATAGATAGATAGATAGATAGATAGATAGATAGATAGATAGATAGATAGATAGATAGATAGATAGATAGATAGATAGATAGATAGATAGATAGCAGCCAGGTATAGTAAACACAGTGAAAAACAATAAACACTAAGACAAAGAAACATGAGGTTCAGTTCATATTTCAGCGTGTTAAAGTGAGTTTGAATAAATAACAAGTTAAGTTTGAATAATAGTAAATAGATAAAGTGCTTATGACTGACCTCTTAACATAATGAATGTAGTAAAGTGGTCTAATAGAATATAATAGATATGTTGAAGTATACTGTAGAAAGGGCAGAGTATGAAGTGGTGGTGAATGATAGCGAGTAGCGTAGCAGAGGATGTTTATTATCTGCACACTTCACACTGTGCTTAGTAAATGCTGCAGAATCTATTTTACTGTACATGTGAATCAGTATAAAGTCACTATAAGGGGCATGTTGAGGTGATCACATGATCGCTCTTTAACTTCCACGCAGCTCAGATCTGCTGTGCTTCTACTAGTATTTCATCTTTTTTTTAATGTTTCCATTCATTAATCTGAGAGCCGGCAGTTAAAAAGAGCAGAAAGCTGAGTCTTCACAACATATTCCTGTTTGTAAATGTGTGTGTGTGAGAGAGAGTTTACATCTATTACTGCAAACTGAAATGTCTTTTTTTCCCCTTTTTAAAAAAAAATCCGTTGCTGCCGGCTGCGGCTCCGTGCCCTCGTTCCACAGACTAGTCAGTAATAGGAAATGTGTGGTTTTTCGAATGGAAAAAGTGGAGCACGCTCGTATAGAAACGAGTCCTCCAGCGTTTACTTTCAAACAACTTCCCCTTAGGGCCGAGAGAGAGGGAGAGAGAGAGAGAGAGAAATCACAGTTCAGAGTGGAGACAGTGAATAAAGAAGAGCTGGAGGAGCTGCTGCTTTAGACGAGGTGCTGGTGTTATTCAGGAGAAACACCACACATTTGTTCATATTCATTACTTTTCTTTCCCCCCCTGTTGTTTCTCTGTGGAGCCTCTTTACTCTCTTTAAGTGTGATTGTGAACGATCCAAATAGGCTTTTACTCAACTTGAATATGCACACAACCCCCTCCTGAGACTGAGAGAGCTTGTTCCTTTTACATTTGAATCAAGATATAAGAGATAGTCTATTTCTCTAAGTCTATATTTAAGAAACCCATTATTACAGTAAATATGCATCATGATAATATAAAGAAATTAACACACAAAGCAACACATATGACACGTTATTCAACCCTATAAATCTGGAGCTTGTCATGTTTTACATCATTATTTTACTCTAACTAACCTCAGGGTCAGTGACAAATAAAGGTTGGCAAGATGAGACATTCAAAAATATCTTTAAAAATAGTTTTAAAAGCAGCATCAGGTTTGTTAAAATGTACATTTAGTATTTTTGTTGGTTTTATGTCATTTGATATTTGCACCATTTTTTACCAAAAGTAAAACTGAATGCCCCTGAAAATGTCAAATGGTGTAACCACAAAAGAATGATAAATATTACATATTTTATCTACCTAGAAAGAAGGAAATAAAGAAAGTAAGAATGAAAGAAAAGAAAGTGAGATAAAGGAGAAAGAAAGGAGGAAAGAAGGAAGAAAGATAAAGGTGGAAAAGGAGAAAATAAGAAAGAAAGAAGGAAGAAAGAAAGACAGAAGGAGGAAGAAGAGAGAGTAAAAGAAGGAAAGAAAAGAGAAAAAACATAAGAAAGAAAGATAAAGGTGGAAGAGGAGAAAATAGGAAAGAAAGAAAGAAAGAAAGAAAGAAAGCCTGTTCCTGATCTCCATGGTTACCAGAGTAAATGTAATATTTAGAACAATTGTATCCCATTAACTTTATTTAATATAAAAGTTATAATGTAAGATCATGCCAAACTAGTTGATATGGTGTTTTATTGAGAATTTACTGTTTTTAAGCAAGTTGAATTATTTGGTACAAAGTTTTTATGGTTACACCACTTAGACATTTTTGCCACAATCCTCTAATATATTCTTTCAAAATGGATTAAAAGCAGAAATTTGATGCTGAGTCCACACAAAAAGAATGTGTGCAAGTTATTCATACGTTTATTTTACATTTTAACCCTTTAAATTTGACTAAACAACATGGACACGAAAGAAACGTCACTGACCCAGATATATTTAGACTTCACATGTAGAGAAATTAAATTTTCTGAGCACCTCCCTCGTTTAGGATGTGATGGGTTAAACTTATCGATACACCAGACTGATTTCATGCGACAAATGAGGAGTCATGTAGGGGTCGGACGTCTCCACCGACTGATGATCAACTATTTTTAAATCTTGCTAAGAAAAACAACCGTCAGCGAAGTCAAAAACATATTTTCTTCAGTGTTGTTTATCCGCTTGTTAATGAATCTGTTTGTTTCATTTTGTGGTTTTTGTTTTTTTTTTCCAGCTGAAGAAGTGGAGAGGCTTGCAGCCATGCGCTCTGATTCGCTGGTACCCGGCACGCACACGCCTCCCATTCGACGGCGGAGCAAATTCGCCACCTTGGGACGTCTCTTCAAACCCTGGAAGTGGAGGAAGAAGAAGAGTGAAAAGTTCAAGCAGACGTCTGCGGGTGAGAAGCCAAAACACTGTAAACACAACATTTCTATTAGCACCCAGTCTCACCCCTCCTCCTCCTCCTCCATCTCTCCATCTCTCCTTCTCCTCCTCCTCCCCCTCTCGTTGTAATCAGCTCTGCTCACGTCTCCAGCGGCAGATAAATGTCTCCCTGTTGCACCTAGCAACGGTCGCAGTGATGAATGGGCGCTGGGAGCTGCTGTGCTGCAGAGCGGGAGGTGAAATAGGGGCTGCAGCACAGATCTACTATATGTGTTTTTATGGTTATGAAAGAGGGAAATAAAGCACTGACAGGCTGCAGGTCAGCTGCTACTGCTGCTTTAACCCGTCCATCAGCCCTGTGAGCTCGCTTTTTACTGGACAGTCTGGGTTTTAACTTAAGAATCTGCTTTTAATAATAATAATAATTAAAGCTGCAAGCAGCGATGGACGGGCCCTCGCTCACCCGCCACCGCCAGTGGAACAGCAAAATTCACTGCAACGCCACGCCCGTCAGGTTTAACTGCGATGAAAGATTTTGAGAAATAACGTTTTAGTTTCCAACGTGTAAAGATGACACTTAGTTAATTTGAAGTCGGTTGGATTAAATCACAGCAAATCGCCGCAAAATCTAAAATTCTAATGAAAATGGCCGGCTTCCCGTTAGAGTTAGGGTTAGGGTCCAAGAGACCTTTTTGTGTGTCTTGACATGATACATATGCGTACCGAATTTCGGGCCCTAATAATAATAATAACATTTTATTTATAGAGCGCTTTTAACAATACTCAAAGATGCTTTAACAAAATCAGACAATTAAAAACAATGACATCATACAGAATAAACGAAAACACAATCAATAAAAGCAATGTAGAGAAAAAGAAACAAAATTCAAGAAATTCAAGAAACAAAAATTAAAGAAAAAACATCAAAACAATCAAACATTAAAAATGGATTTAAAAAGGTCTTTAGAAGAGATTTCAATTTGATTAAGTCAGTACACATTCCCTAAAATGAAGTAGAAGAAATAGAAATAGAAAAACAGCTGATGTGTAATTACCATGTTAAAATACTTTTAAAATGATGTCCTGTCCTTCTCCCAGATTCTATAAATATACATCACTGTGTCTGCACTCGTGGCTTCACTTGTGTACGTCTGATATTGGAAAACCAGGAATGGTTTCTAAATTAGCTGTGATGTCACAGATCCTGCTCCTAGGTCTATTTCAATGAGGACAGAGAAACTTTCCACATTCAGCAGATGACAGTGAAAACAGAAAGTGATGAGTCTAGTGATTTCAACACTCAAAAATCTCTTTATAGGATCCAGAATCGTGTGTAATTTAAATCAACTTGTTTCCACATTCAACATTAATTTAGATTCTGGCTAAAAGGCTTTAATTCCAGTATTCGTCCTAATTACAAACACAACAGCTGATAATTAACGTTCTGCGCAGCAACAAACAAGCTTTAAATAGTGATGTCATTCTGTTGTTTCTGTTCCTCTCAATGAACTCTTCGTCTTTCCTCCGGAGACGTTATCCTCGGTATCTGATGAAATGCCGTTACTGTTGCTTCATATGTTTGGTTCAGAGCTTCGACGCGCGCTCGCTTAGAAACAAACAGCGAGATACAGACGAGCGTTTTGGATTGTTGGACGGAGTTGAGATGGAAGCTGTTTTTGTTTCTCAGCTGGCCGGATCGTTCAACATCCTGTTCTCACCGAGAGACACAAACACGCAGCGGAGGGGTGAAGAGAGGCTTCCTACAGACAAGCTGTTCTCCCAGCTGTCACAGCCGCTTGTTTTTTTTTTATTCCTCTTCTTCTTCTTCTTCTTCAACTATAATCCATCTCTTTTCTGTGCATTGCAACATACACACCACATACATTTAACAGCAAACACACACACACACACACACACATACACAGGCAGCATCCTGTTGTGTGCACCATGTGTTTCTGCTGGAGTCCTGCCATCATTCAGTCAGGGTTCATTAAATGATGTCCGCATCATACTTTCAGTGGTAAGGGAAAAAAGTGTATAGTATAGGGGGGTTTATTGTTATCTTTACATAACAATGATATAACTTGATTTGTATAGCAGCTTTCATACAAGAAATGCGGCTCAAAGTTCTTCACATAAAAGAGAAAAGAACAGAAAAGAAAGAGGAAAGAAGAGAAAAAAGACGTCACCATCAGAGTCCGGTGGGTCCGGTTGGTCTTATCTGGGTATCCTACTCTGCTATGGAGACACAACAGCTGAGAGGACGTTTCTGCAAATTTCCCGCCTCCAGAAACGGGGCTTATGTCTGTGGTTTGGAACTGTTTCCAAGTGTGTCCTACGGATAGTAAATTTGCAATTTGCAAAGCAGCATAATTCAACTTAAGTTGAAGTTGTTCTCTTATTTTGCACAGGCAGTGTTTACATGTGGAAAGCCATGTTGCATTTATGTATGCATCCAGTGGGGCCTCACAATACAATTAGGTATAATGTTTTAATTCCACAATAGGAGATATGTTATGTTGTTACCTAATAGTTTTGGTGTCAAAAAAGCCTGCAAATATCGCCAGAAAAGCCAATATCGAGAATCCTTATTTTTACTGTATCAGCAATAGATTCACTTTACTCTGACTTACTGTATATTCAAAATATTCAATTTGCACAGTGCGGCTCTAACATCGTCTACTTCATCATCAAAAACACCAGCTGAAGTGAAAAAGAGTTAACCCTAACCCCATCTGATAATATTATAAAACAGGCAAATGTCTAAAGAAGTAGATTCTAAGTTTAGCTTCATCATATATCAGGATGTTGTAAACATGTTTTTGGGTTTAATTCTAAAATAAAGCCATGTTGTTTGTCAGCGAGCTGCCAGCGAAGCCTCCGCATAGTTCTGAGCTTCAGTCACATGATTATTACTGTGCAGCAACAATGATGGAGGAGGCAAGTCCAAACAAACATTCCTCCACACTAATAACAGTGTGAGGATCCACAAACTGGACCCATAGTTAAACTTCTCACTGCTGCTGTTGTTGTTGTTGTTGACATCATGTCTGCTCTTCCTCCTCCTCTTCCTCCTCCTCCTCCTCAGTGTTGGAGAGGAAGATGTCCACTCGCCAGAGCAGAGAAGAGCTCATCAAGAAAGGAGTGCTGAAGGAAGTTTATGAGAAAGGTGAGAGATCAGAAAATAGAAGTGTGTCACACTGAAAAGATAAAAACCAAAAAGAATGATACCAAAGCAAATCATTTATGTTTTTGTTTTCCACATGTGAAGTCTGATTATTAATCAGTTTTTCCATGTATTTTCCACACCATGGTACATACTGATGCTGGATTTTGTTTTTCTTATTAATATAATTTTCTGATCATTTCTGCTTTTCCAACACTAATCTTCATAAGACATTTCTAGACTTCAATCTAGCTCTGGTTACTTGAAATTTGTATTTATGATTTTTTTTTTTTTTTTTACATTTTATTAACAAATTAATCATAAGTAAGTTGAAAAAAATGTAAATCATACTCAAGAATGAAAAATAAAATTATTGATAAGATTATTTAAAATATAGTCTATAAAATGTCAGAGCCCAAAGTTTCCAAATTGTCTCCAAAACTAAAAAATATACAGTTTCCAATTATAGAAAACAGAGAAAACTGCACATTTATGAAGCTTCAATCAGTGAATGTTTGACATATTTGATTGATCATTTGTAAGTTATTGATTATCAAAATGTTTGGCGATTAATTTCCTGTCAACAAACTGATTAAACAACTAATTCATCTCGTAATAATTCACATTTTTATAGTATAACAAAAAGCCTTTTCTGCCTTCACATTAATTTTATTCTCTCGACCTCCTCTTCATCATCTCTCTCTGTTTTTTGTGCAGACGGTTTGTCCCCGGCTGTTCGGGAGGAGCTGCAGCTGGAGAACGGGCGCTCTCCGGTGCTCGGCTCCAGCATGTCCGAGTCTGAAGGTACTGAGCTGATGGAAGGAGCGGCTGCAGCTGTAGGTAGGCAGCACAGTCTCTCCACCGTCACTGTATCATCTCTCTCATTCGTTACGTCGTGGCCTCTGACTCTTCCTGTTCTCCTTCTTCAGGCTCGCTGGAGTTTCAGATGTCGGGCGAGGGGGCGTGTCAGCAAGACCTCCCCCAGAAATCCATCCTGGTTCCGCCCACGAAGAAGCCGTCTGTGTATCCGGGTGACGGAGCTGAATCGACGCTCTCCAGACCTCCAACGCTACACAAACAACCTCCTGCGCTACCACCCAAACCCTTCAACAGGCTACCTAACCACATCACAGGTGAGCTCGTCTTCATGCATCTTCCTAATTTATGTACACGACTCTGCACAAGCACGTCTAAACCTCTCGCACCCCCCCCCCCCCCATCTCATAGTAGACGGCGCCCCGGTGAAGTTGCCGTGCATGTCGATGAAGCTGTCTCCTCCTCTACCTCCAAAGAAGCTCATGATCTCCATACCCGCAGGGAGCATGGAGCCCTCCTCGCTCGCCTTCCAGAAGTGCTCCGCCCCTCCCGGCCACGGTCCGATGGGTGGGCACCACCTGCAGTACGGGGCCGTTCCTCTCCACACGCCCAGCCGGATCATAGAGGAGCTCAACAAGACCCTGGCCCTCACCATGCAGAGGTTCGAAAGGTGAGGATCAATCCAGAGAGAGAGATGCATGCATAGGATGTATTGTATATGGTAAATGTTTAATTAACTGTACTTATTTAGTGCTTTTCTATTCTTTCTGATCAGTCAACGCACTTTTACACTACATTACACATCTACCAATTCACACACATTCATACACTGTTGGAACAGCCATCGGGAGCAATTTCAGGGTTCAGTATCTTGCCCAAAAGACACATCGACATGTGGACTGCAGGAGCCGGGAATCGAACTGACTGCTGCTCCTCCTGAGCCACAGAATAAATATATATCAATCTTTTTATTTTGGGTTTTTTTATGCCTTTATATTTGATAGTAGATGGCAGAGAGGCAGACAGGAAACAGAGAGAGAGAGAGAGAGAGAGAGAGAGATGACCTGCAGCAAAGGTCCCTTGCTGGAATCGAACCAGGGACGCTGTCATTATTTGGCACGTATGGTAACCACTAGGCTACCAAGGCACACCAATAAATATCAAACTTAATGTTGCTTCATATTCTTCATATTACTGTTATTTTGTACCGTCCAAGTGTTTGGACAAGTTATATTTTAATTAAGGCTGTCAATTGTTTAAATTATATTTAATCGCACAATTTAAATTTTTTTCTAAATGTACTTTAAAATAATATGTTTCAGGTTTTTAATGCTCTTATTAACATGGGAGAGGATACATATGATTGCTTTATGTAAGTGTACAGTAGGTTTATTCTATTATTGGAACAATCCAGAACAATGAAATACTGCACGCTCCAAAAACCTGCTGTCAGATATCATATCAGTTAGGACTAGTTACATTCACACACACACACACACACACACACACACACACACACACACACACACACACACACACACACACACACACACACACACACACACACTGGTATTACAGACTCAACGTTCTCCGTAATGTAAATAACTTTAGTCTTGTGGATAGAACATCTGGCTTTGGAGCTGAATTTGCCGTTCATAAGACTCTTTTTCTTTCTCCATTTCTGCTGCATCGCTTCTTTATTTCCAAACTACCGGCCAGGACAAGGCTCCTAACGTGCGTTAATTGAGCGTTGGAAAGAAACCCCCACTGTTAAAATGAACTTGCATTAACGCATTATTAAACTTTGACAGCCCTAATTTAAATGCTTTGGCAACACTGTTCTCATAACTTTAATGCCAATATAAAACCCAATGACATGAATTGAAATTGAAGGTGGAAGCTGTGATGCTCCGCTGGGTTTATGCACACACACGTTTTACAGTCTGGTTAGATGGAAAATCAGTTAAATGTTCTTTTATTAATGTAGATCTTAATGTTTAAGCCAGATAACCGTAATACTGAGATGAGACTACATGTTGTGAATAATATGTGGTGTCTGAACTTAAATTTATTGGTTCTGTCTCAGGCGTAGTGCGTCACAGTGGAGGACAACCAATGTTTGCCTCCTCTCAGGTCAAGGATGAAATGGATAAAATGATTATTATTAATTTAAATGATTAATTGTTTAGTAAAATAGGTGTTGAGTAGTTTGGCTATTCGATTTATGGACTAATTGTTTCAGAACTTCTTTGAATCTCTGGAACAATCCTTCACTCCCAATTCAGTTTCAAATATCTTCTATCTTCCTTAATACTTAAACATGATGATAGATGGATAGATAGATAGATGGATGGATGGATAGATAGATAGATAGATAGATAGATGGATAGATAGATAGATAGATAGATAGATAGATAGATAGATAGATAGATAGATAGATAGATAGATAGATAGATAGATAGATAGATAGATAGATAGATAGATAGATAGATAGATAGATGGATGGATGGATAGAGAGATAGATGATTCCACCTGCCTGTTAGTAGCAGCTCTCACAGATGAAGTTAAAACAGTGAAACTTAGTTCTGACTTTGACAACAAATCACACAGAAAGCTCTGATGTTGTTTTCATCACTCCTGGTTTCTTATTAATGGGAACATCATGGTTACTCTCCCCCTCTCTCCTCCTCTTCTCCTCTCCTCCTCTTCCTCTTCTCCTCCACATCCATCAGTATGATTGGTTGCCTGTCTGAGGATTCATTTTCTCCAGGCCTGACTCTCCTTCAGACGTCTGCTGTTGTTTGTGGAAGAGGTCGCTGAGGGGCTTTCTGGGGTCATTTTACACTGTTTTCACTCTTCTTCGTCTTCTTTCAGTCACTTTTTTGGATAGAGACACTTTGACTCGATCACTCTCACATAGTCGCTGCCTTCCTGTTATTGAGTCAATGATTTTTTTCTAGTTTCAATGTGGTTTAGTCAAATTTAAAGGGGTTAAAATGTGAAAATAAACGTATGAATAACTTGCACACATTCTTTTTTTGTGGACCCAGCATCAAATTTCTGCTTTTAATCCATTTTGAGAGAATATATTAGAGGATTATGGTAAAAATGTCTAAGTGGTGTAACCATGAAAACTTTGTACCAAATAATTCAACTTGCTTAAAAACAGTAAATTCTCAATAAAACACCAAATCAACTAGTTTGGCATGATCTTACATTATAACTTTTATATTAAATAAAGGTAATGGAATACAATTGTTCTAAATATTACATTTAATCTGGTTACCATGGAGATCAGGAAACATTTCAAGTTTTATTAAAATTAAGTAATTATTAGTATAAGTCCACTTAAATACACTGTAGGTGTATAAAATATTTAATATGTATCATTCTTTTGTGGTTACACCATTTGACATTTTCAGGAGCATTCAGTCTTACTTTTGGTTAAAAAAATGTTGCAAATGTCGTTTAAATGATATAAAACCAACAAAAATACAAAATGTACATATAAACAAACCTGATGCTGCTTTTAAAACTATTCTATAAGATGTTTTTGAATGTCTCATCTTCCCAACCCTTATATGTCACTGACCCTGTGAAACAACTTAAATCCCCTCGACGCCTCAGCGAGCACACGACCTCTGACCTTTGTGACTTTTCCCTCCGACCCGCAGCTCGATGATGCACGGCGTTCCCACGTTGATGGTCGAGTGCGACGACAAAGAGAACCTCCCCAACGAGGCGGACTACGAGGACATACCCGACGAAGAGGAGGAGGAGGAGGAAGAGGACGACGAAGAGGAGGAAGATGAGGACGAGGAGGAAGATGACGATGACACACTGTTTACAAGTAAGTGTTAAACTAAAACTGAGACTCGGCTTTGACCAATTAAGGCTTTCCAATGTGAATCTAACAGACATTATTCATTATAATAAACATATTCACACCACACACATATGGTTATTTTAATATATATGAACATATGTTTGTTTGTTTGGTTGCACAGAAGTCACATATGGCTGGAAGCTCGTGGAGCTAAAGTAATCAGAGGTGTGAATTATTCATCATAGAAGCATGAAGCGTGTATTTACATTATTAATTAAGTAACTTACACATAGTACGTAATTCTTAAGAAGAAGGAAAAAGGGATTGTGCTAATGAGATGGAAAAACTTATAAAGGCATCTCAATAGAAAAAAAGATCACAAAGACAAATTAAAGCTGCAGTAGTGTATTTTATTTGGCCACTAGAGGGCAGAATAACTCTAAAACAAGTTGAAAAACACACAGCACAGACATATTATTTACTCATAAAGTTGTCGTGGTTAATATGTTAGAAGATAACATGCCTTTATCGTCTTTGCACAGTGTACAACAAAATAGTGTCAAAGTGTCTCCAGTGGTTCATTCAGTAAATATAAGTTCAAACATGGTTTCACATGAAAAGGTCCCAGCAG